>NC_142282.1:3440099-3631680 GCF_052056855.1 Sturnus vulgaris | reverse complement strand
TCCCATCCCAGGGATCCCATCCGAGCCCATCCCCGGGATCCCTTCCCAGGGATCCCATCCCATCCCAGGGATCCCATCCCAGGGATTCCACCCCATTCCAGGGATCCCATCCCATCCCAGGGATCCCATCCCATATGAGGGATCACATTCCAGGGATCCCATCCCATGGATCCCATCCCAGGGATCCCCACCCATCACAGGGATCCCATCCCATTCCAACCCATCCCAACACATTCCAGGGATCCCATCCTGTCCCAGGGATTCCATCCCAGGGATCCCATCCCATCCCATCCCATCCGATCCCATCCCAGGGATCCCATCCCATTCCATCCCATCCCGTCCCATCCCATCCCAGGGATCCCATCCCAGGGATCCCATCCCATCCCAGGGATAACATCCCATCCCATCCCATCCCAGGGATCCCATCCCATCCCATCCCATCCCATCCCATCAAATGCCGTCCCATCCCATCCCATCCCATCCCATCCCATCCCATCCCATCCCATCCCATCCCATCCCATCCCAGGGATCTGCTCCCATCCCAGGGGTCCCATCCCCGGGATCCCTTCCCAGGGATCCCATCCCATCCCAGGGATCCCATCCCAGGGATTCCACCCCATCCCAGGGATCCCATCCCAGGGATCCCATCCCATACGAGGGATCACATTCCAGGGATCCCATCCCAGGGATCCCATCCCATCCCAGGGATCCCATGCCATCCCAACCCATCCCATCCCATCCCATCCTCTCCCATCCCAGGGATCCTATCCCATCCCAAGTAACCCATCCCATGGATCCCATCCCAGGGATCCCATCCCATCCCAGGGAGCCCATCCCATTCCAACCCATCCCAACCCATTCCAGGGATCCCATCCTATCCCAGGGATTCCATCCCAGGGATCCCATCCTATCCCATCCCATCCGATCCCATCCCAGGGATACCATCCGATCCCATCCCAGCGCAGGGATCCCATCCCATCCCATCCTATCCCATCCCATCCCATCCAATCCCATCCCATCCCATCCCTGGGATCCCATTCCAGGGATCCCATTCCAGGGATCCCATCCCATCTCAGGGATCCCATCCCATCCCATCCCAACCCATCCCATCCCAGGGATCCCATCCCAGGGAGCCCATCCCATCCCCGGGATCCCATCCCAGGGATTCCATCCCATCCCAAGGATCCCATCCCATAAGAGGGATCACATTCCAGGGATCCCATCCCTGGGATCCCATCTCATCACATCCCAGGGTTCCCAACCAATCCCAACCCATGCCATCCCATCCAATCCCATCCCATCCCATTCCATTCCATCCCATCCCATCCCACCCCATCCCATCCCATCCCATCCCATCCCAGGGATCCCATCCCAGGGTTCCCATCTCATCCCAGGGATCCAATCCCAGCGATCCTATCCCATCCCATCCCATCCCATCCCATCCCATCCCATCCCATCCCATCCCATCCTATCCCATCCCATCCCATCCCAACCCATCCCATCCCATCCCATCCCATCTCATCCCAGGGATCACATCCCATGCCAGGGATCCCATGTCAGAGATCCCATCCCATCTCACGGATGCCATCCCAGGGATTCGATCCCAACCCAGGGATCCCATCCCATCCCAGGAATCCCATTGCAGGGATCCCATCCCATCCCATGCCAGGAATCCCATCCCATCCCATCCCAGGCATCCCATCCCAGGGATCCTATCCCATCCCAGCGATCCCATCCCAGGGATCTCATACCATCCCAGGGATCCCATCCCATCCCAAAGATCCAATCCCATCCCAGCTATCCCATCCCAGGGATCTCATCCCATCCCAGGGATCCTATCCCATCCCAGGGATCCCATCCCATCCCAGGGATCCCATCCCAATCCAGGGATCCCATCCCATCCCCGGGATCCCATCCCATCCCATCAAGTCCCGTCCCATCCCATCCCATCCCATCCCATCCCATCCCATCCCATCCCATCCCATCCCATCCCAGGGATCTGCTCCCATCCCAGGGATCCCATCCCATCCCATCCCCGGGATCCCTTCCCAGGGATCCCATCCCATCCCAGGGATCCCATCCCATCCAATCCCATCCGAACCCATCCCAGGGATACCATCCCAGGGATACCATCCCATCCCATCCCATCGCAGGGATCCCATCCCATCCCATAGCAGGGATCCCATCCCATCCCATAGCAGGGATCCCATCCCATCCCATCCCATCCCATCACATCACATATCATCCCTGCTATCTCATGCCGGGTTTTCCATCCCATCCCAGGGATCCCATCCCAACCAATCCCATCCCAGGGATCCCATCCCATCCCATCCCAGGGATCCCATCCCATCCCAGGGATCCCATCCCGTCCCATCCAATCCCAACCCATCCCATCCTATCCCATTCCCATCCCATCCCATCCCATCCCATCCCATCCCATCCCAGGGATCCCATCCCAGCCCATCTCATCCCAGGGATCCCATGCCATGCCATCCCATCCAATCCCAGGGATTCCATCCCATCCAAACCCATCCCATCCCAGGCATCCCATCCCAGGGATCCTATCCCATCCCAGGGATCCCATCCCAGGGATCTCATCCCATCCCAGGGATCCCATCCCATCCCAGGGATCCAATCCCATCCCAGCTATCCCATCCCAGCGATTACATCCCATCGCAGGGATCCCATCCCATCTGTTCCCATCCCAAGTATCCTATCCCATCCCATCCCATCCAAGGGAACCCATCCATTCCCAACCCAGGAATCCCATCCCTTCCCTTTCCAGGGATCCCATCCCATTCCAGGGATCCCATCCCATCCCAGGGATCCCATCCCATCTCAGGGATCCCATCCCATCCCATCCCATGCCAACCCATCCCATCCCAACCCATTCCTATCCCATCCCATCCCATCCCATCCCATCCCATCCCATCCCAGGGATCCCATCCCAGCCCATCTCATCCCAGGGATCCCATCCCATCCGCACCCATCCCATCCCATCCCATCCCATCCCATCCCATCCCATCCCATCCCAGGCATCCCATCCCAGGGATCCTATCCCATCCCAGCGATCCCATCCCAGGGATCTCATACCTTCCCAGGGATCCCATCCCATCCCAAAGATCCAATCCCATCCCAGCTATCCCATCCCAGGGATCTCATCCCATCCCAGGGATCCTATCCCATCCCAGGGATCCCATCCCATCCCAGGGATCCCATCCCAATCCAGGGATCCCATCCCATCCCCGGGATCCCATCCCATCCCATCAAGTCCCGTCCCATCCCATCCCATCCCATCCCATCCCATCCCAGGGATCTGCTCCCATCCCAGGGATCCCATCCCATTCCAGGGATCCCATCCCAGGGATTCCATCCCATCCCAGGGATCCCATCCCATACGAGGGATCACATCCCAGGGATCCCATCCCAGGGATCCCATCCCATCCCAGGGATCCCATCCCATCCCAACCCATCCCATCCCAACCCATCCCATCCCATCCCATCCTCTCCCATCCCAGGGATCCTATCCCATCCCAAGTAACCCATCCCATGGATCCCATCCCAGAGATCCCAACCCATCCCAGGGATCCCATCCCATTCCAACCCATCCCAACCCATTCCAGGGATCCCATCCCATCCCATCCCATCCCATCCCATCCCATCCCATGAAATCCCATCCCATCCCATTCCATCCCAGGGATCTGCTCCCAACCCAGGAATACCCTGCCATCCCAGGGATCCCATCCCATCCCATCCCCGGGATCCCATCCCAGGAATCCCATCCCATCCAAGGGATCCCATCCCAGGGATTCCATCCCATTCCAGGGATTCCATCCCATTCCAGGGATCCCATTTCAGGGATCCCATCCCAGGGATCCCATCCCATCCCATTCCAGGTATCCAATCCTATCCCGTCTCATCCCAGGTATCCCATCCCATCCCATCCCACGGTTCCCATCCCATCCCAACCCATCCCATCCTATCCCATGGATGCCATCCCATCCCAGAGACCCCATCCCAGGGATCCCATCCCAGGGATTCCATCCCATCCCATCCCATCCCATCCCAGGGATCGCATACCATCCCAACCCATCCCATCCCACCCCATCCCATCCCATCCCATCCCATCCCATCCCATCCCATCCCATCCCATCCGATTCCATCCCATCCCATCCCATCCCATCCCATCTCATACCAGATATCCCATCCCAGGAATCCCATCCCATCCCAGGGATTCCATTCCATCCCATCCCATCCCATCCCAGGCATCCCATCCCATTCCAACCCATCCCATCCCACCCCATCCCATCCCATCCCAGGGATCCCATCCCAGGGATCCCATCCCATCCTATCCCATCCCATCCCATCCCATCCCATCCCAGTGATCCAATCCCATCCCAGGGATTCCATCCCAGGGATCCCATCTCATCCCATGGATCCCATCCCATCCCAGGGATGCCATCCCAGGGATCCCATCCAATCCCAGGGGTCTCATCCCATCCCATCCCATCCCATCCCAGAGATCCCATCCCAGGGATCCCATCCCATCCCAGGGATTCCATTCCATCCCATCCCATCCCAGGGATCCCATCCCATTCCAACCCATCCCACCCCATCCCATCCCATCCCATTCCATCCCATCCCAGGGATCCCATCCCATCCCATCCCATTCCATCCCATCCCAGGGATCCCATCCCATCCCGTCACATCCCATCCCACCCCATTCCATCCCATCCCATCCCATCTCATACCAGATATCCCATCCCAGGGATCCCATCCCATCCCAGGGATTCCATTGCATCCCATCCCATCCCAGGGATCCCATCCCATTCCATCCCATCCCATCCCACCCCATCCCATCCCATTCCATCCCATCCCATCCCATCCCATCCCATCCCATCCCATCGCATCCCATCCCATCCCAGGGATTCCATCCCAGGGATCCCATCTCATCCCATGGATCCCATCCCATCCCAGGGATGCCATCCCAGGGATCCCATCCAATCCCAGGGGTCTCATCCCATCCCATCCCATCCCATCCCATCCCATCCCATCCCAGAGATCCCATCCCAGGGATCCCATCCCATCCCAGGGATCACATCATATCCCATTCCAGGGATCCCATCCCATCCCATCCCATTGTAGCCCATCCCATCCCTCCCCACCCCATCCCAGCCCATCCCATCCCATCTCATGCCATCCCATTGTAGCCCATCCCATCCCTCCCCTCCCCACCCCAACCCATCCCATCCCATCCCATCCCATCCCATCCCATCCCATCCCATCCCATCCCATCCCATCCCATTGTAGCCCATCCCATCCCTTCCCACCCCATCCCATCCCATCCCGTCCCATCACATCCCATCCCAGATATCCCATCCAAGGGATCCCATCCCATCCCATCCCAGGGATCCCATCCCATCCCATCCCGGGGATCCCATCCCGGGGATCCCATCCCATCCCATCCCATCCCATCCCATTCCATCCCATCCCATCCCATTCTAGGGATCCCATACCAGGTATCCCATCGCGTCCCAGAGATCCCATTCCATCCCATCCCATTCCATCCCAACGATCCCATCCCATCCCAACCCATTGTAGCCAATCCCATCCCATCCCACCCCATCCCATCCCATCCCATCCCATCCCATTGAAGCCCATCCCATCCCACCCCATCCCAACCCATCCCATCCCATCCCATCCCATCCCATCCCATCCCATCCCATCCCATCCCATCCCATTGTAGCCCATCCCATCCCTTCCCACCCCATCCCATCCCATCCCGTCCCATCACATCCCATCCCATTGTAGCCCATCCCATCCCTTCCCATCACATCCCATCCCACATATCCCATCCCAGGGATCCCATGCCATCCCATGGATCCCATCCCATCCCATTCCAGGGATCCCATCCCATCCCAGTGAACACATCCCATCTCAGGGATCCCATCCCATCCCAGGGATCCCATCCCATCCCATCCCAGGGATCCCATCCCATCCCATCCCAGGGAGCCCATCCGATCGGATCCCAGGGATCCCATCCCATCCCAACCAATCCCATCCCACCCCATCCCATCCCATCCCATCCCATCCCATCCCATCCCATGCCATCCCAGGGATCCCATCCCAGGGATCCCATCCCATCCCAGGGATCCCATCCCATCCCTTTCCATCCCATCCCATCCCATCCCATCCCATCCCATCCCATCCCATCCCATCCCAGGGATCCCATCCCAGGGATCCCATCCCTGGGATCCCATCCCTGGGATCCCATCTGATCCCATCCCAGGGATCCAATCCCATCCCATCTCATCCCAGGGATCCCATTCCATCCCATCCCATTCCATCCCAACGATCCCATCCCATCCCAACCCATTGTAGCCCATCCCATCCCTTCCCACCCCATCCCATCCCATCCCGTCCCATCACATCCCATCCCAAATATACCATCCCAGGGATCCCATCCCATCCCATCCCTGGGAGCCCATCCCATCCCATTCCGGGGATCCCATCCCATCCCATCCAATCCCATCCCATCCCATCCCATCCCAGGGATCCCATCCCAGGGATCCCATCCCAGGGATCCCATCCCATCCCAGGGATCCCATCATATCCCATTCCAGGGATCCCATCCCATCCCATCCCATTGTAGCCCATCCCATCCCTCCCCACCCCATCCCAGCCCATCCCATCCCATCTCATGCCATCCCATTGTAGCCCATCCCATCCCTCCCCTCCCCACCCCAACCCATCCCATCCCATCCCATCCCATCCCATCCCATCCCATCCCATCCCATCCCATCCCATCCCATCCCATCCCATTGTAGCCCATCCCATCCCTTCCCACCCCATCCCATCCCATCCCGTCCCATCACATCCCATCCCAGATATCCCATCCAAGGGATCCCATCCCATCCCATCCCAGGGATCCCATCCCATCCCATCCCGGGGATCCCATCCCGGGGATCCCATCCCATCCCATCCCATCCCATCCCATCCCATCCCATCCCATTCCATCCCATCCCATCCCATTCTAGGGATCCCATACCAGGTATCCCATCGCATCCCAGAGATCCCATTCCATCCCATCCCATTCCATCCCAACGATCCCATCCCATCCCAACCCATTGTAGCCAATCCCATCCCATCCCACCCCATCCCATCCCATCCCATCCCATTGAAGCCCATCCCATCCCACCCCATCCCAACCCATCCCATCCCATCCAATCCCATCCCATCCCATCCCATCCCATCCCATCCCATCCCATCCCATCCCATCCCATCCCATTGTAGCCCATCCCATCCCTTCCCACCCCATCCCATCCCATCCCGTCCCATCACATCCCATCCCATTGTAGCCCATCCCATCCCTTCCCATCACATCCCATCCCACATATCCCATCCCAGGGATCCCATGCCATCCCATGGATCCCATCCCATCCCATTCCAGGGATCCCATCCCATCCCAGTGAACACATCCCATGTCAGGGATCCCATCCCATCCCAGGGATCCCATCCCATCCCATCCCAGGGATCCCATCCCATCCCATCCCAGGGAGCCCATCCGATCCGATCCCAGGGATCCCATCCCATCCCAACCAATCCCATCCCACCCCATCCCATCCCATCCCATCCCATCCCATGCCATCCCAGGGATCCCATCCCAGGGATCCCATCCCATCCCAGGGATCCCATCCCATCCCTTTCCATCCCATCCCATCCCATCCCATCCCAGGGATCCCATCCCAGGGATCCCATCCCTGGGATCCCATCCCTGGGATCCCATCTGATCCCATCCCAGGGATCCAATCCCATCCCATCTCATCCCAGGGATCCCATTCCATCCCATCCCATTCCATCCCAACGATCCCATCCCATCCCAACCCATTGTAGCCCATCCCATCCCTTCCCACCCCATCCCATCCCATCCCGTCCCATCACATCCCATCCCAAATATACCATCCCAGGGATCCCATCCCATCCCATCCCTGGGAGCCCATCCCATCCCATTCCGGGGATCCCATCCCATCCCATCCAATCCCATCCCATCCCATCCCATCCCATCCCATCCCATCCCATCCCATCCCAGGGATCCCATCCCAGGGATCCCATCCCAGGGATCCCATCCCCGCGTCCCCATCCCGGCGATTCCATCCCATCCCAACCCATCCCATCCCATGGATACCATCCGATGCCAGAGATCCCATTCCAGGGATCCCATTCCAGGGATCCCATCCCATCCCATCCCATCCCATCCCATCCCATCCCATCCCATCCTAGGGATCCCATACCAGGTATCCCATCCCATCCCAGGGATCCCATTCCATACCATCCCAGGGATCCCATTCCATCCCATCCTATCCCATCGATCCCATCCCATCCCAACCCATTGTAGCCAATCCCATCCCACCCCATCCTATCCCATCCCATCCCATCCCATCCCATCCCATCCCATCCCATCCCATCCCATCTCAGGGACACCATCCCAGGGATACCATACCATCCCATCCCATCGCAGGGATCCCATCCCATCCCATCCCATCCCATCCCATCTCAGGGACACCATCCCAGGGATACCATACCATCCCATCCCATCGCAGGGATCCCATCCCATCCCATCCCATCCCATCCCATCCCATCCCATCCCGTCCCGTCCCGTCCCGTCCCGTCCCGTCCCATCCCATCCCATCCCATCCCATCCCATCCTATCCCGTCCCGTCCCGTCCCGTCCCGTCCCATCCCATCCCATCCCATCCCATCCCATCCCATCCCAGCGATCTCATCCCAGGGATTCCATCCCATCCGACATATCCCATCCCAACCAATCCCAACCCATGGATCCCATCCCATTGCATCCCATCCCATCCCATCCCATCTCATCCCATCCCATCCCAGGGATCCCATCCCATCCCAAGTATCCCATCCCATCTCATCCCGGGGATCCCATGCCATGGCATCCCATCCCATCCAAACCCATCCCAACACATCCCATCCCATCCCTTCCCACCCCATCCCATCCCATCCCGTCCCATCACATCCCATCCCAGATATCCCATCCCAGGGATCCCATCCCATCCCAGGGATCCCATCCCATCCCAGGGATCCCATCCGATCCCATCCCATCCAATCCCATCCCATCCCATCCCATCCCATCCCATCCCATCCCAGGGACACCATCCCAGGGATACCATACCATCCCATCCCATCGCAGGGATCCCATGCCATCCCATGACATCCCATCCCAGCGATCTCATCCCAGGGATTCCATCCCATCCCAGGTATCCCATCCCAACCAATCCCAACCCAGGGATCCCATGCCATCCCATCCTATCCCAGGGATCCCATCCCATCCCATCCCATCCCATCTCACCCCATCCCATCCCAGGGATCCCATCCCATCCCACGGATCCCATCCCATCTCATCCCATCCCAGGCATCCCATCCGATCCCATCCCAGGGACCCCATCCCAACCAATCCCATCCCAGGGTGTTGGGGGTTGAATGCTTTGCTTTTCTTTCTGTGGAATTTCTCCCATTGTTATGCTAATTAATTGTGGCTGCACCTTAAAACGACAGATAATGTTCTCTCGTAGGGGGGTGGCTGGAGGGGGAGGCGGGGGGAACCGGAAAAGGAAAGGTGGGATAGGGGGGTCTGGAGCGGAGGACGCTCTCTCGCTTGGCTCCTGGAGTGGGAAGACAACCTGGGCTCTGCTCTGGCATCTTCCCCTGTCATCCCAGCGCTGAGATCCACGCTCCCTGCCTTTGGACATCGCTCCGCGGCTCTCCCAGCTCACCCTACTACCTCCGGACACTCTGCTGAGCACCACGACCGACACCGTGAGGGGGGAGTAACTTTCCCCATCCTCTCTCTCCCCTGGGCCGCGGCCGCCATCACCCAGCCCTCTTCAACTGCGCGGGACCTGCCCTGCCCCCACAGCACCGGTAACAGCACAGGGAGACCGCCTGCGGCCAGAAGGGACTGGAGTGGAGCTAGACTGTTTCTGTTGCCAATTTTTATAGCTGTTGTTGTTTTTTTCTGCTTTGTTAAATACCAGTAAAGAACTGTTATTCTCATCCCCATATCTCCTGCCTGAAGGTGTCTGAATTGGACCTAAAATAATTAAAAGGGAGGGGGGTTGCACTCTGCATCGCAGAAAAGGGGCTCCTGCCTTTCCTTAGACCATACCTGTCTTTCAAACCGAGACAGATTTTGGCGCCCGGAACGTGGGGCATTGCCTGAGGGCATTGAGAGAGGGGTAGAAAAGGGGATAACAGTTCTTAAATTACCCAAGCTTGTGGTAGGTGACACCATGCTGTCCAGCTTACCCTGGATTGGCCTCCATGTGGTCACTGCTATATCTCTCCCATTTGCAAGCCCTTTTTTAAACATGAGTTTCATAACCAAGGTTACTGTGGCTATTATCCAGTTTATTATGTGGGTTGATCAGTTGAGGAATTCATGGATTTTTAATTTTCTCTGGAAGATGGCCACATGGATTCAGAGCTATCACACTCTAAGTGTGTGTTTCTGGGGCTACTTCAATAATGGTACTTACTGTGAGGAAGTGGCAGCAGGTGAAATTTTTTCTCAACCCATCACAGGGTTTTTGAAGTTCACCCCACCAGTCTTCAAGGGGTTCCAATCCACTTTAAATGCTAATGACATTATATTGTGGCTAGTGTTGCTTATATCCCTGTTAAACCTGTTCTATCTAACATTCAGAGATAAGGGGAGATTGACTTGGATAACAACCCTGATACCTACCCCAGGGATTAGTGATGTTACCCCAGAGCCTGATCCTGTCCCAGAGACTAGGGAGGTTACCCCAGAGCCTGATCTTGTCCCAGAGACTAGGGAGGTTACCCCAGAGCCTGATCCTATCCCAGAGACTAGGGATATTACCCCAGAGTTTGACCCTGCTCCACAGCCCACCTCGGAAAGGAACCACCCAGAATGGGTGGGGGTGCTAGCAAAGGAGATACGTGAGATGGGCCAGATGCTGAAGGAGTACCTGTCCCCAGCTGGTGAGAAACCCTCCCCCTGCCTTAAAGAGGGAGACTCTGGTGGTGCAGCAGTGGGACCCACAGATGTTACATCTGTCCAGGTTCCAGCTGAACTGCAAGGGCACTCACAGCCAGCAGCAGTTGCCCCTGTGGAAACTAGGAAGTCTAAGATGAAAACAAGGCACCTAGATAATAAGGGTCAGGAAGGGGGCCCCTCACAACCAGCAGGGGAGCCAGAAGTTGAGATCATCACCGAGTCCCTGTCATACGAGAGTCTCCGTAACCTGCGAAAAGACATTGTACGACGGGGCCGTGAGGCTTTTACAACCTGGTTACTGCGGGTCTGGGACCTTATGGGTACAGGTGTGCAACTGGATGGTACTGAGGCAAGGAATTTGGGAGCCTTGACCCAGGACTCAGGTGTGGACCAGGTATTTGTAAGGGAGACAGGTCTCCTTTCCCTCTGGGAGCGACTTTTAATGAGTGTGAGAGAGAGATTTGTCCACAGGGAAAGAATGCAGGAGTACCACCAGAGAACACGTTGGAATACCCTTGAGGAAGGGATCCAAAAGCTGAGAGAAGTGGCAGTACTGGAGGTGCTCTTTGGGAGGGATGGACAGCATGACAATGACCCTGACAAGGTCAGGTGCACAGGGCAGATGTTGTGGAATCTGGCAAACCTGGGCCCATCTCAATATACCCCCTTTATTGCAATGATTGATGCTGATACCAACCAAGTGACAGTGGGTTCTGTTGCCAACAGGCTCAGGAATTATCAGAGTATGATGGCTGGCCCAGTGCAGGCTCATGTCTCTGCTGTGGCTAAGGACCTCAGAGAGGAGTTTAAGGAGGAGATGAAGGAGATAAGGGAAGAGGTGAGGAAGATCAGTGCAGCACCAGTGAGAGTCATGGACCCCAAAAGTAGAGCCCAACGCCCCCCAGCTAGGGAGAGAGGGTACACCCCACGTGCTGACCTGTGGTTTTTTCTACGTGACCACGGGGAAGACATGAGAAGGTGGGATGGGAAACCCACTTCCGTCCTGGCAGCACGGGTGCGCCAAATCAGGGAGGGGAACACCAACAGAGGGAACTCCACTAAAGTGAGGGTAGCCTCAGCCTCCCATGGAGGTGCAGGGTATTACAGAAGGGAGGATGATCTGTCAGATCCCCTTGAAGGAACCTCCAGTATGTATGCCCAGGAGAGAAATAATAACCAGGGCTAGAGGGGCCCTGCCTCTAGCCAGGGAGAGGCACGGGAAAACCGGATCTTTTGGACGGTGTGGATCCGATGGCCTGGCACATCAGAGCCACAGGAACACAGAGCATTGGTTGACACTGGTTCACAATGTACATTAATACCATCAGGACATGTCGGAAAGGAACCTGTTTCAATTGCTGGGGTTACAGGGGGATCTCAGGAATTGACTCTGCTGGAGGCTGAGGTGAGCCTGACTGGGAAAGAGTGGCAGAAACATCCAATTGTGACTGGCCCAGAGGCACCATGTATCCTAGGCATAGACTTCCTCAGGAATGGCTATTACAAAGACCCAAAGGGACTCAGGTGGGCTTTTGGAATAGCTGCTGTGGCAGCAGAGGGCATTAAGCAGTTGAACACCCTGCCTGGGCTATCAGAAAACCCATCTGCAGTGGGACTCCTCAGGGTGAAAGAGCAACAGGTGCCAATTGCTACCTCAACAGTGCACCGCCGGCAGTACCGGACGAATCGAGATGCCGTGATCCCCATCCACAAGATGATCCGTGAGCTGGAGAGCCAAGGGGTGGTCAGCAAAACCCACTCACCCTTCAACAGCCCCATCTGGCCTGTGCGTAAATCGGAAGGAGAATGGAGATTGACAGTGGACTATCGTGCACTGAATGAGGTGACTCCACCGCTGAGCGCTGCCGTGCCGGACATGCTGGAACTCCAGTACGAGCTGGAGTCCAAGGCAGCAAAGTGGTACGCCACCATTGACATCGCCAATGCATTCTTCTCCATTCCTCTGGCAGCAGAGTGCAGGCCTCAGTTCGCTTTCACCTGGAGGGGTGTGCAATACATGTGGAACCGACTGCCCCAGGGGTGGAAACACAGCCCCACCATCTGTCATGGACTGATCCAGGCTACACTGGAGAAGGGTGGAGCTCCAGAACATCTGCAGTACATTGATGACATCATTGTGTGGGGGGATACGGCAATGGAAGTATTTCAGAAAGGAGAAAAGATCATTGAGATTCTGCTGGGAGCCGGCTTCGCCATTAAAAAGAGCAAAGTCAAAGGCCCTGCCCAAGAGATCCAGTTCCTGGGAGTAAAGTGGCAAGATGGACGGCGCCAGATCCCCAGTGAGGTCATCAATAAGATCACTGCAATGTCTCCACCAACCAGCAAGAAGGAAACACAAGCCTTCCTAGGGGCCATAGGCTTTTGGAGAATGCACATTCCTGAGTACAGCCAGATTGTGAGCCCTCTTTACCTGGTCACCCGCAAGAAGAACGATTTCCACTGGGGTCCTGAGCAGCAGCAAGCCTTTGCCCAGATCAAGCAGGAGATTGCTCATGCAGTAGCCCTTGGCCCAGTCAGGACGGGACCAGATGTGAAGAACATGCTCTACTCTGCAGCCGGGAACCATGGTCTGTCCTGGAGCCTTTGGCAGAAGGTGCCTGGTGAGACGCGAGGCCGACCACTGGGGTTCTGGAGCCGAAGCTACAGAGGGTCCGAGGCCAACTACACTCCGACGGAGAGGGAGATCTTGGCCGCCTATGAAGGGGTCCAAGCAGCCTCAGAGGTGGTTGGCACAGAAACACAACTCCTCCTGGCACCCCGACTGCCAGTGCTGAGCTGGATGTTTAAAGGAAAGGTTCCCTCAACCCACCATGCCACTGACGCCACATGGAGTAAATGGATTGCCCTCATCACACAACGTGCCCGTATTGGAAACCCGAATCGCCCTGGGATTTTGGAGATAATTACCAACTGGCCGGAAGGGGAAGACTTTGGCCTTGCTGACGAAGAGGAACAGGAACAGGTGACCCGGGCCGAAGAAGCCCCACCATATAACCAACTGCCAGCAGATGAAACATGCTATGCTCTTTTCACTGATGGTTCCTGCCGCATCGTGGGGATGAACCGGAAGTGGAAAGCAGCCGTATGGAGCCCCACACGACAGGTTGCACAAGCTACCGAAGGAGAAGGTGGATCGAGTCAACTTGCTGAACTCAAAGCTGTTCAGCTGGCCCTGGACATTGCTGAAAGAGAGAAGTGGCCAAAACTCTACCTTTACACTGATTCATGGATGGTAGCCAATGCTCTGTGGGGATGGCTGGAAAGGTGGAAAAAGGCTAACTGGCAACGTAGGGGAAAACCAATCTGGGCTGCCAATGAATGGAAAGACATTGCCACCCGGGTAGAGAAGTTGCCTGTGAAAGTCTGTCACGTAGATGCCCATGTCCCCAAGAGTCGGGCTAATGAGGAACACCGACACAATGAGCAGGTAGATCAGGCGGCACAGATAGAGGTGTCGAAGATAGATTTAGACTGGCAGCACAAGGGAGAGTTGTTCCTGGCTCGATGGGCCCATGATGCCTCAGGTCATCAGGGCAGAGATGCCACATATAAGTGGGCACGAGACCGAGGGGTGGATCTAACCATGGACAGTATTTCTCAAGTTATCCATGACTGTGAGACATGCGCTGCCATCAAGCAAGCCAAGCGGGTGAAGCCCCTCTGGTATGGGGGGCGATGGTCCAAATATAAGTATGGAGAGGCCTGGCAGATTGACTACATCACACTGCCTCAAACCCGCCAGGGCAAGCGCTATGTACTGACCATGGTGGAAGCCACCACTGGATGGTTGGAGACCTACCCTGTGCCTCATGCCACTGCTCGGAACACCATCCTGGGCCTGGAAAAACAAGTTCTTTGGAGGCATGGTACCCCTGAGAGAATTGAGTCAGACAATGGGACTCATTTCAAGAACAGCCTTATAAACACCTGGGCTAGAGAACACGGCATTGAGTGGGTGTACCATATCCCCTACCATGCACCAGCTGCAGGGAAAGTTGAACGGTGCAATGGCCTGCTTAAAACCACCTTGAAGGCACTGGGTGGGGGAACTTTCAAGAACTGGGAGATTAATCTACCAAAGGCCACCTGGTTAGTGAACACCCGAGGTTCCACTAACCGAGCAGGCCCTGCCCAATCTGAGCCCTTGGGAATATCGAATGGAGATAAGGTTCCAGTGGTACACATGAGAGGTATGCTAGGAAAAACTGTTTGGGTGAATCCTGCCTCCAGCAAAGACAATCCCATCCATGGAGTTGTATTCGCTCAAGGACCAGGTTGCACCTGGTGGGTGATGCAAAAGAATGGAGAGACCAGATGCATACCCCAAGGAGACCTTGTTTTAGGGTGAAATACCTATAGTACTGTGCCTATGTCTCTAACTGCATGTATGTATATATAATGTAACAGTTTAATTTGATATAGCATATTAGTATGGGAGAAATTCAGGGGTGGATAATGTTGGGGGTTGAATGCTTAGCTTTTCTTTCTGTGGAATTTCTCCCATTGTTATGCTAAGTAATTGTGGCTACACCTTAAAACGACAGATAATGTTCTCTCGTAGGGGGGTGGCTGGAGGGGGAGGGGGGGGGAACCGGAAAAGGAAAAGGTGGGATAGGGGGGTCTGGAGGGGGGGAGGCTCTCTCGCTTGGCTCCTGGAGTGGGAAGACAACCTGGGCTCTGCTCTGGCATCTTCTCCTGTCATCCCAGCGCTGAGATCCACGCTCCCTGCCTTTGGACATCGCTCCGCTGCTCTCCCAGCTCACCCTACTACCTCCGGACACTCTGCTGAGCACCACGACCGACACCGTGAGGGGGGAGTAACTTTCCCCATCCCCTCTCTCCCCTGGGCCGCGGCCGCCATCACCCAGCCCTCTTCAACTGCGCGGGATCTGCCCTGCCCCCACAGCACCGGTAACAGCACAGGGAGACGGCCTGCGGCCAGAAGGGACTGGAGCGGAGCTAGACTGTTTCTGTTGCCAATTTGTATAGCTGTTGTTGTTTTTTCTGCTTTGTTAAATACCAGTAAAGAACTGTTATTCTCATCCCCATATCTCCTGCCTGAAGGTGTCTGAATTGGACCTAAAATAATTAAAAGGGAGGGGGTTGCACTCTGCATCGCAGAAAAGGGGCTCCTGCCTTTCCTTAGACCATACCTGTCTTTCAAACCGAGACACTGAGAGGAATGTTAAATTTGTCTTTACAAATGAGTTGTGGATCAGCCTATAGATAAGGCTAGCACTGAGAGATAAAAGAAACAATGGGATGGATTCCACTGATTGATGAATGGAAAGAGATATTTGCCTTTACAAACAAACTGTAGGGCTGCTGATAAATGAAATTGGATATCGAAAGATGAAAGAAGCAACGGGGGGAAAACTATGAATTCTATAAGAATTAAAAATTAAAAGGGAGGGTTATACATTAGAGGGGAATTTCAGGTATCAGGCGTTCCGGGAAGTCTGTGCCTCTCAAGTACCTAAGCCAATGGGGAAAGAGAGAGGGAAATGCGGCCGGGAAAATAGGATAAAAAGGAGGCTGCGTCCTCCGAAAATTTGAGAGATCCCAGGGGAATGTCCTATGGCCTCTCCCTTTATTCGAATAAAGCAAAAAGGACTCCTCTGTCTCCTTTTTGGACATAAACCTCTGGTGTTTGTGGATTAATTTTCCTGACAATTTGGGGGCTCGTCCGGGATCTTTCCACCGTCCGGGGCGGCGGGCGGCGAGCGGAGCTGAAGGCGCCTCACCCAGTTTCGGTGATCAGCTCCCCTTGGTGCCGGCCGGCACCGGGCGATTGATTGGGTTCCCGAGACTGTCCAGGAGACAGACGAGTGGCGGACCAGGGGGGTCCGTGAAGAGTCCGCAGGGAAGGACCACTGAAAATCTCACCGGTGAGTAAAATGGGATCTTCGGGGAGCAAACCTGGGAGGGCACCCATGGAGGGTAGCACAGGTAAACCTGGGAGGGCACCCATGGAGGGTAGCACAGGTAAAACGGGGCACCCAGAGAGGGTTGGAAAGGTAAAGCCGCGAAGGGGCCCCGGCAAATGGGATGACGATCCCATAATACCCCCGGAGAGTCCCTTGGGGAGAATGCTGAGGTCTTGGGACAGATTGTATATTCACCCAGAAGTAACTATGGAAATTATGGTAAAATATTGTTATTTTGTGTGGCCAGAGTATAAGCTGGCAAGGGGACTTATATGGCCACCTTATGGAACAGATAAAATTGATTTGTGTAGAATTTTGTGGAGGTATCTAGAGGAGAATTGGAAAGGATGGATTGAAAGGGAATGTGGATTAATATGGGTCAGACAAGAAACAAGAGTAATTTATGTGTTAAAAAAAAAAGGAGAAGAGGAAAAAGAGGAGGAAGAGGAAAGTGGTGAGGATTGGGATGTTTTTCAGCACCTTCCCCCGTCTTGTCCTCCAGTGTTGCCAGCTGCAGGTCGTCTGTATCCTCAACTTTCAGAGCAAGGGGATCAGGAAAATGTTATTCCTACAGCCCCACCTGAAAAGGATAATGGTGTAGGGGGAGGGGAGCAGCATGTTGTATCACCCCCCAGAACTAGAAGAGGAACTCAGTTTAGGGCATCAGAAGCCCCCCAAGAGACAGGGGTACACCAGATGCCACTCCGTCAAGTTCCTTTGGGGGGTCAAGGGGGAGGATTTGGGTTTGTAATTGTACCACTCACTACCCAGGATATAAGAGGGTTGAAAAAAGAATTACCCCCATATTTGGATGATCCCATAGGGGTGGGGGAAAAGATAGAGGAATATTTGGGAAATGCGGATTATACATGGAAGGATTGGGATTTTCTTTTGGGAATTTTGTTTGGGTCATCAGAGAAACGAATGATTTTGCAGAAAGCTCGGCAGCTGTGGGAGGATGAACACCCACAAGCAGCAGGGGGGGCTGGACCCAATGCACCTACGGTGGATGATGCCATCCCCCAGGCAGACCCCCAGTGGGACCCAAATAACCAGGCCAGTCTGGCTCGCCTTCGCGATTACCGTGCTTATTTGATCAGGGCAATCAAGTCAGCAGCTCCCAGAACTAACAACATAGCTAAGGCTATGTCGTTAGAGCAGGAGAAACAGGAAAGCCCCTCTCATTGGTTGGAGAGGATTAGGGATGCCTTGAGGAAGCACGGGGGGATGGATCCTGAAGGGCCAGCCTTTAACACATTGCTTAAAGTACAATTTGTTACTAAAGCCTGGCCTGATATACGGAAAGGAGTACAGAAAGATGAGGAGTGGCAGAATAAGCCTCTAGAGGAATTGGTTAGAAAAACACAGCAGATATATGTAAGAAGGGATGAGGAAAAGGCAAAAGCTAAAGCAAAGATGATGGCAGAGTTTTTGCAGCCCCAGAGGAGTAAACCGCAGGGTCCAAGGGGTCCCCAGGGACAGAGGGGACGGGGTCGGCCACAAGGAAGGGGCAGAGGGATTCCCTCCTCGGCAGGGGACAGCCGACCCAAACAGCGGCTGGGGAAGAACCAGTGTGCTATCTGCAGGGCAGAAGGGCATTGGAAAAACGAGTGTCCGCAAAAACAGCTGGACCCTCAGGAGGAGGAAGTCCAGAGGATAATGGAAATGGATTGTTAGGGGTGTCAGGGGCTCCTATTATACCAAGGACCCACCACTCAGGAGCCCTTGATAACTTTTAAGGTGGGTCCGGATCGAGAGGAGGTGTGTTTTTTGGTAGACACGGGGGCCTCTCGGTCCACCTTAAATTTTATACCTAAGGGGGGGAAATTGTCAAAAAGATCCTTGGTTATTCAAGGAGTAAGCGGGAAGGATGAGCGAGTGCATTTTATTCAACCGCTGTTAATAGATGTGGGGGACAGATTTGAACTGCATGAATTCTTGTTTGTTCCTAATTGTGATTGTAATTTACTGGGAAGAGATTTGATGGCTAGAATGGGAATGCAAATTAGCATTGTAAGAAGTGACACGGAGTCCGAAACTGTGATATCTTTGTGTAAAATGTCTGAAAAGGCTTATGCTAAAATAAATCCGGAAGTATGGGCAGCTCCAGGGAAATATGGGAAACTGGACATAGAGCCTCTCCAAATTACTTTGAAGCAACCAGGACAAGTGGTGTCTAAAAAGCAATACCCTCTTTCAAGGGAGGGAAAGAAGGGGTTACAGCCTGTTATTGAGTCCCTGCTAAAAGCAGGTCTTTTAGAGCCGTGTATGTCTCCCTATAACACTCCTATCCTGCCGGTTAAGAAACCAGATGGAACCTACAGAATGGTGCAGGATTTAAGAATAATAAATGAGATTGTCAAACCAAGGCATCCCACAGTTCCAGATCCATACACAATCCTAAATCAAATCCCTTCTTCACATCAGTATTATTCTGTACTGGATTTGAAGGATGCTTTCTGGGGGTGTCCAATCACAGAAGATAGTAAACAGTATTTTGCTTTTGAGTGGGAACAGGAGGAAGGAGGGAAAATGATAAAACAACAATTGACATGGACAGTACTCCCTCAAGGATATACAGAGTCACCAGTTCTGTTTGGGCAAGCTTTGCAGAAAATATTAAGAGAGTTTACTCCACCCTTAGGAGTCAAGTTGTTGCAGTATGTAGATGATTTGCTCTTATCAGGGGAACAGGAAAAGGTGGTTGAAGAGGCTACTGTAAAGCTGCTTAATTTTCTTGCAAAAAAGGGACTTAGAGTATCCAAAAAGAAAGCACAGTTAGTAGAAAAGAAGGTCAAATATTTGGGACACATTCTGTCCGAAGGGTTACGGTGTATTGATCCAGAAAGGATACAAGGGATTTTACAGGTACCATTACCCCAAACTAAAAAGGAGTTACGGCAGTTTTTAGGGTTGGTGGGGTACTGTAGAGCATGGATCGAGGATTTTTCTGTGGTGGCCAGACCTTTATATAACTTTTTAACTCAAAACAGTCCTAATGTTGTGGTATGGACACCAGAAGGAGAGAAAAGCTTTAAGAAATTAAAAGACAAATTGGTTAAGGCCCCAGTCTTGGCTCTTCCAGACGCAGAAAAAGAATTTCAGCTCTATGTGGATGTCAAACAGGGTCATGCTAAAGGAATTTTGGTACAAGAGCATGGGGGAACACGAAGGCCTGTTGCCTATTTTTCTAAGTTGTTAGACCCAGTGGCCAGAGGCTGGCCCCATTGTCTGCAGAACTGTGCAGCCACAGCTCTGATGGTGGCTGAGGCCCGAAAGCTGACAAGGGGAGGGTATCTCATTGTTAAAGTCCCACATCAGATTAAAGCTTTGTTAACTGAGAGAGCCTCTAAGTGGATGACGAGTGCTCGATTATTACAGTATGAATCTTGTTTAATGGAACAGGAGGATTTAGAATTTAAAGGTGGGGAAATTTTTAATCCAGCCTCTTATTTAAATGGCCCTGGAGAAAAGGGGGGCCAGGAAGAAATCCATGATTGTATCCAGGTTATAGACCTCCAGACACGGGCTAGGGAAGATCTACGGGATATTCCCTGGCCTGAGGGAGAGAATGTGTTCATTGATGGGTCCTCCAAAGTGGTAGAAGGGAAACGATTTACAGGATACTCTATCGTGAATGGGAAGCAATTAAGGGAAGGGGGGAGGTTACCAGCCACTTGGTCAGCTCAGACAGCAGAGCTGTACGCGCTTGTGAGAGCCTGTGAATTATACCAGGACAAGACAGTAAATATATTTACTGATTCTAAATATGCATATGGGGTAATACATGCATTTGGAAAACTATGGGAAGAAAGAGGTTTATTAAGCTGCAGAGGAAAGACATTAGCTCACGAGAACTTAATCTCTCGCCTATTGGAGGCAGTGAATTTACCAAAAAAGGTGGCGATAATCCACATTAAGGGGCATCAGGCAGGATGGTCGGAGGAGGCAATAGGAAACCGACTGGCTGATGAAGAAGCTCGCAAAGCTGCATTGTTGCCAGAAGTCTCTAAGATCCTGCCTATGCTCCCAGTAACTGCACCGCTGCCAGAGAAACTCTCTTTTCCACCAGAGGAACTTGAGATAATTAAAAAGAGTGGGGCAGAGAAAAGAGAAAATAATTGGTTTACAAAGGATGGTAAGCAGTGGATACCAAAAGCTCTAGCCTTACAATTGTTAAAACAGCTTCATGAAGGGAGTCATTGGGGCTCCCGAGGACTGGCAGAAGCCTTCCTCAAAATGTACGCTGCTGTTGGTCTCTTTAGCCTGGCAAAGCGAGCCACTGAAGGCTGTTTGACTTGTGCTAAAACCAACAACAAAGTTACAAAGAAACTGGCCAGGGGAGGGAGGCGTTGGGCAGTACGTCCCTTCCAGAGATGCCAGGTGGATTTTACTGAAATGCCTCGAGTGGCAAGATTTAAATATCTTCTGGTAATAGTATGTCAATTAACCGGGTGGCCAGAAGCATTTCCAACTGTGTCAGCAACTACAGGATCAGTTGTTAAAATATTTTTGGAACAAATAATTCCAAGATATGGGATGGTGGAAGCAATAGATTCAGATAGGGGAACTCATTTTACAGGAAAAATTCTTCAAGGAGTTATGACTGCTTTAGGGATACAGTGGAACCTCCATACCCCCTGGCATCCACAAAGTTCAGGCCAGGTTGAGAGAATGAATGGAGAAATAAAGAAACATCTCCTAAAGCTGGTGATAGAAACTAAAATGCCATGGGTACGGCTCCTGCCCCTGGCTTTAGCAAGGATAAGAGCCAGACCCAGGGGAGATATTCAGTTATCTCCCTTTGAATTGATGTTTGGAATTCCTTACCCTTGTAATTCTCAGCCTAGTGGGGGGATAGAGATAAGTGATGTGTATTTAAAACAATATGTGGCTCGGATACTGTCTCTTGTGAAATCTCTTCGACAGGAAGCTCAGCTGGCACAAACCTTGCCTTTGGACTTTGCTGTTCACAACATCCAACCGGGAGACTGGGTCCTAGTTAAGGAGTGGAAAGAAGCACCACTGGTGGCGAAGTGGCGTGGACCTTTCCAGGTGTTACTGACCACAGAAACAGCCGTCAAGACAGCTGAACACGGGTGGACCCATCACACTCGGGTCAAGGTCTCTGCAGCCCCAGAGATTTGGACATCTCAGCTGGAGGAGAAGGACGGGAAGCCGCGACTGACACTCCGCAGGAGTGGACTGGAGCAGTAGCCAGTGCGTCGACATCGGGGGAAGCCTCGTGTGCCCACCCACAGAGTGCCTGCTAAAATAGTCTGTGTGGGCATCCCTCCTCTCAGATCTCCAGTCACTGGGGGCCAACCCTTGCTGTCATTGTTTTCTTTATGTTAAGCCGTTTCTGTGCCTTCGCTCGCCACAGGTGGTGTGAAAGACAAAGTGAAAGTAAAAATTAAGTTAGGAAATTAGATTACACAATCAGAATGTTTCTCTTAATAATGTTACCTTTATATTATCAGTTAGGTTGGGGCCAAGAATGGGAAAATAATTTTTTGACCTTAGGAGAAGAAGTAGCAAAAACCTTTAACCTTAGCAATTGTTGGGTCTGTGGAGGGCCAGGGGGATCTGAAAACTGGCCATGGGTGGCCAGCCCAGTTGAACCTAAATGGTGGATTAGCACCCTGAGTGAGGTCCGTAATGGAACAGGATTTTGGGAGGAAGAAGGAAGTCCATGGCGGCTTCATTCTTCTGAAAGAGGCACTTACTGTCTAAATAGGACAGGAAGCATAAACATGGGAAAAAGCGTTTGTGACTGGACTTTATCTTTAGGTTTAGATTGTTGGACACCCAACTGCCTTCCTTATGATTGTTCCAGATATCAAGGCAGATGGAATCAAACGCATGTTAAGCTCACAAATGGTAGCTGGGTAAAGTGCTCCTATCATAATTACCAGAAAGATTTAAAAGGCTGTAAAGCAGTGGGGAAGGATAAGTTTTTTGACCCCTTATTTTTAAGCTGTCCCCGAGATAATTCCACAAGTAGCACACATGTTATCCGTGACTACCAGTGGAAATGGCAACATCGAAATGGAACTCGAACCCTTTTTAATAGGTTCTGGTCCAAATCTAACAAAACAGATCTGGGATGTAACTGCAGGTGGAAACCTCATGTGGGAGCTTGGAAATGCAACTACTGTGATTCTTATGGTGGGGCGACCATTGTTGGGGGACCACTGGGCCCAGGGAGTAAGCTGTATTTTGACTCTCCAATTGACCATGAAAATTGGGACGGTCCCTTTGCCAATGGGACCTGGGCTTTAAAGGGGCATTACTGGATTTGTGGCCAACATGCATATCGCAGGTTACCCCCAAACTGGTCAGGAATATGTTATGTGGGGTATATCAGACCACTGTTCTTTCTGCTACCACAGGTTCAGGGAAATCACTTAGGAATCAAGGTATATGATGATCTAATTAGAGAAAAGCGGTCAATTGATGTATCCCTGGCTGGAGGGAGCACCCAAAGATGGGGTGATGATGAATGGCCACCTGAACGAATCATACAACACTACGGACCAGCCACTTGGAATCCTAATGAATTAATATCAGGTGCCAGAGAACCCATTTATAATCTAAACCGGATAATTAGGTTACAAGCTGTCTTTGAAATAGTAAGTAACCAGACAGCTACAGCTCTTGACCTTCTTGCTGACCAGGCTACTCAGATGAGAACTGCAATATTTCAACACCGGATGGTATTAGACTATTTATTAGCAGAAGAAGGGGGAGTGTGTGGCAAATTTAACGACTCAAACTGCTGTTTGCAAATAGATGACAATGGAAAGGTGGTGAAGCAAATAGCAAAAGAAATAAGAAAATTAGCTCATGTGCCAGTCCAAACATGGAAAGGATGGGAATGGGACATGTTTTCTTGGCTACCTGGTGGACTATGGGTTAAACAACTACTTTTTTTCCTCTTATGTGCTGTAGCAACTCTAATATTTTTACCATGCATGATCCCTTGCTTAGTACAACTTATTCAACATGTGATCAAAGGGATGCAGGTAATAGCCACGCCTACTGATCCAGAGATGGTTACAAAAGGACAGAAATTGATGTCACTCCAAATAATTACAAAACCAAAAAGAACTCAGGAACAAGAAATTAAGTCAATGATAGCTAAAGTTTGTAAAGACAATTATTAAACAAATAAAAGAGGAGGGATTGAGAGGAATGTTAAATTTGTCTTTACAAATGAGTTGTGGATCAGCCTATAGATAAGGCTAGCACTGAGAGATAAAAGAAACAATGGGATGGATTCCACTGATTGATGAATGGAAAGAGATATTTGCCTTTACAAACAAACTGTAGGGCTGCTGATAAATGAAATTGGATATCGAAAGATGAAAGAAGCAACGGGGGGAAAACTATGAATTCTATAAGAATTAAAAATTAAAAGGGAGGGTTATACATTAGAGGGGAATTTCAGGTATCAGGCGTTCCGGGAAGTCTGTGCCTCTCAAGTACCTAAGCCAATGGGGAAAGAGAGAGGGAAATGCGGCCGGGAAAATAGGATAAAAAGGAGGCTGCGTCCTCCGAAAATTTGAGAGATCCCAGGGGAATGTCCTATGGCCTCTCCCTTTATTCGAATAAAGCAAAAAGGACTCCTCTGTCTCCTTTTTGGACATAAACCTCTGGTGTTTGTGGATTAATTTTCCTGACAACACCATCCCAGGGATCCCATCCCATACGAGGGATCACATTCCAGGGATCCCATCCCAGGGATCCCATCCCATCCCAGATATCCCATCCCATCCCAACCCATCCCGTCCCATCCCATCCTCTCCCATCCCAGGGATCCTATCCCATCCCAAGTAACCCATCCCATGGATCCCATCCCAGGGATCCCATCCCATCCCAGGGATCCCAACCCATCCCAGGGATCCCATCCCATCCCATCCCAGGGATCCCATCCCATCCCGGCTATCCCACCCCAGGGATTCCATCCCATCCCAGGGATCCCATTTCATCTGTTCCCATCCCAGGGATCCCATCCCATCCCATCCCATCCCATGCCAGGGATGCCATCCCATCCCATCCCATTCCAGGGATCCAATCCCATCCCAACCCATCCCATCCCATGGATCCCATCCCATCCCAGGGATCGCATCCCATCCCAACCAATCCCATCCCACCCCATCCCATCCCATCCCATCCCATCCCATCCCATCCCATCCCATCCCATCCCAGGGATCCCATCACAGGGATCCCATCCCAGGGATCACATCCCATCCCATTCCATCCCCGCGATCCCATCCCAACCCATTGCATCCAATCCCATCCCATCCCACCCCATCCCATCCCAGGGACACCATCCCAGGGATACCATACCATCCTGTCCCATCGCAGGTATCCCATCCCATCCCGTCCCGTCCCATCCCATCCCACCCCACCCCATCCCATCCCATCCCATCCCATCCCATCCCATCCCATCCCATCCCATCCCATCCCATCCCATCCCATCCCATGCGATCTCATCTCAGGGATTCCATCCCATCCCAATTATCCCATCCCCACCAATCCCAACCCAGGGATCCCATCCCATCTCATCCCATCCCAGGGATCCCATCCCATCCCACCTATCCCATCCCATCCCATCTCATCCCGCGGATCCCATGCCATGTCATGGCATCCCATCCCATCCCATCCCATCCCATCCCATCCCATCCCATCCCATCCCATCCCATCCCATCCCAGGGATCCCATCCCATCCAAACCCATCCCATCCCATCCTACCCCATCCCATCCCATCCTATCCCATCCCATCCCGTCCCATCACATCCCATCCCAGATATCCCATCCCAGATATCCCATCCCATCCCAGGTATCCCATCCCATCCCATCCCAGGGATCCCATCCGATCCCATCCCATCCAATCCCATCCCATCCCATCCCATCCCATCCCATCCCATCCCATCCCAGGGATCCCATACCAGGGATACCATCCCATCCCCTCGTCCCCATCCCAGGGATCCAATCCCATCCCATCTCATCTCAGGGATCCCAGAAGATCCCATCCAACGGTTCCCAACCCATCCCAACCCATCCCATCCCATGGATCCCATCCCAGGGATCCCATCCCAGGGATCCCATCCCATCCCAGGGATCCCATCCCATCCTACCCCAACCCATCCCAGGGATCCCATCCCATCCCATTCCATCCCATCCCAGGGATCCCATCCCATCCCATCCCATCGCATACCATCCCATCCTATCCCATCCCTTCACATCCCATCCCATCCCATCCCAGGGATCCCATCCCATCCCATCCCATCGCATCCCATCCCATCCTATCCCATCCCTTCCCTTCCCATCCCATCCCATCCCATCCCATCCCATCCCATCCCATCCCATCCCATCCCATCCCAGGGATCCCATCCCATCCCAGGGATCCCATCCCATCCCATCCCATCCCATCCCATCCCATCCCATCCCAGGGATCCCATCCCATCCCAGGGATCCCATCCCATCCCATTCCATCCCATCCCATCCCATCCCATCCCAGTGAACACATCCCAACCCAGGGATCCCATCCCATCCCAGGGATCCCATCCGATCCAATCCCAGTGATCCCATCCCATCCCAACCAATCCCATCCCACCCCATCCCATCCCATTCCATCCCATCCCATCCCATCCGATCCCATCCCATACCATCCCAGGGACCCCATCCCATACCAGGGATCCCATCCAATCCCTTCCCATCCCATCCCATCCCAACCCATCCCATCCCATCCCATTCCTTCCCCGGGATCCCATCCCAGGGATTCCATCCCATCCCAGGGATCCCATCCCATACGAGGGATCACATTCCAGGGATCCCATCGCTAGGATCCCATCTCATCCCATCCCAGGGATCCAATCCCATCACATCTCATCCCAGGGATCCCATAAGATCCCATCCAACGGTTCCCAACCCATCCCAACCCATCCCATCCCATGGATCCCATACCAGGGATCCCATCCCAGGGATCCCATCCCATCGAATCCCATCCCATCACATCCTATCCCATCCCATCCCATCCCATCCCATCTCACCCCATCCCATCCCAGGGATCCCATCCCATCCCACGGATCCCATCCCATCCCATCCCAGGTATCCCATCCCATCCCCTCCGCTCCCATCCCATAGATCCCATCCCATCCCAACCCATTCTAGCCCATCCCATCCCATCCGATCCCATCCCATGCAAACACATCCGATCCCATCCCATGTATCCCATCCCAGGGATACCATCCGATCCCATCCCATCTCATCCCATCCCATCACATCCCATCCCAGCGATCTCATCCCAGGTATTCCATCCCATCCCAGGGATCCCATCCCAACAAATCCCATCACAGGGATCCCATCCCATCCCATCACAGGGATCCCATCCCATCCCATCACAGTGATCCCATCCCATCCAATCCCATCCCATCCCATGCATTCCCATCCCAGGAATCCCATCCCATCCCAGGGATCCCATCCCATCCCATCCCATCCCATCCCATCCTATCCCTTCCCATCCCATCCCATCCCAACCCATCCCAGGGATCCCATCTCAGGGATCCCATCCCAGGGATCCCATCCCATCCGATTCCATCCCCGGGATCCCATCCCAGGGATTCCATCCCATCCCAGGGATCCCATCCCAGGGATCCCATCCCATCCCAGGGATGCCATCCCATCCCAACATATCCCATCCCATCCTCTCCCATCCAAGGGATCCTATCCCATCCCAAGTAACCCATTCCATGGATCCCATCCCAGGGAGGCCATCCCATCCCAGGGATCCCAACCCATCCCAGGGATCCCATCCCATCCCAGGGATCCCATCCCATCCCAGCTATCCCATCCCAGGGATTCCATCCCATCCCAGGGATCCCATTTCATCTGTTCCCATCCCAGGGATCCCATCCCATTCCATCCCATCCCAGGGATCCCATCCCATCCCAACCCATCCCACCCCATCACATTCCATCCCATCCCAGGGATCCAATCCCATCCCAACCCATCCCATCCCATGGATCCCATCCCATCCCAGGGATCCCATCCCATCCCATCCCATACCATCCCAGGGATCGCATCCCATCCCTTCCCATCCCATCCCATCCCTTGCCATCCCATCCCATCCCATCCCAGGGATACCATCACAGGGATCCCATCCCAGGGATTCCATCCCATCCCAGGGATCCCATCCCATACGAGGGATCACATTCCAGGGATCCCATCGCTAGGATCCCATCTCATCCCATCCCAGGGATCCAATCCCATCACATCTCATCCCAGGGATCCCATAAGATCCCATCCAACGGTTCCCAACCCATCCCAACACATCCCATCCCATGGATCCCATACCAGGGATCCCATCCCAGGGATCCCATCCCATCGAATCCCATCCCATCACATCCCATCCCATCCCAACCCATTCTAGCCCATCCCATCCCATCCGATCCCATCCCATGCAAACACATCCGATCCCATCCCATGTATCCCATCCCAGGGATACCATCCGATCCCATCCCATCCCATCCCATCACATCCCATCCCAGCGATCTCATCCCAGGTATTCCATCCCATCCCAGGGATCCCATCCCAACAAATCCCATCACAGGGATTCCATCCCATCCCATCACAGGGATCCCATCCCATCCCATCCCAGTAATCCCATCCCATCCAATCCCATCCCATCCCAGGGATCCCATCCCATCCCATCCCATCCTATCCCTTCCCATCCCATCCCATCCCATCCCATCCCAACCCATCCCAGGGATCCCATCACAGGGATCCCATCCCAGGGATCCCATCCCATCCGATTCCATCCCCGGGATCCCATCCCAGGGATTCCATCCCATCCCAGGGATCCCATCCCATACGAGGGATCACATTCCAGGGATCCCATTGCTAGGATCCCATCTCATCCCATCCCAGGGATCCAATCCCATCCCATCTCATCTCAGGGATCCCAGAAGATCCCATCCAACGGTTCCCAACCCATCCCAACCCATCCCATCCCATGGATCCCATCCCATCCCATCCCAGGGATCCCATACCAGGGATTCCATCCCATCCCCTGGTCCCCATTCCAGGGATTCCATCCCAACCCAACGCATCCCATCCCATGGATACCATCCGATCCCAGAGATCCCATCCCAGGGATCCCATCCCATCCCAGGGATCCCATCCCATCCTACCCCAACCCATCCCATCCTATCCCATCGCATCCCATCCCATCCTATCCCATCGCATCCCACCCCATCCCATCCTAGGGATCCCATACCAGGTATCACATCCCATCCCAGGGATCCCATTCCGTACCATCCCAGGGATCCCATTCCATCCCATCCCATCCCATCGATCCGATCCCATCCCAACCCAGTGTAGCCAATCCCATCCCATCCCACCCCATCCCATCCAATCCCATCCCACCCCATCCCATGCCATCCCATCCCATCCCATCCCATCCCATCCCATCCCATCCCATCCCATCCCATCCCATCCCATCCCAGGGACACCATCCCAGGGATACCATACCATCCCAACCCATCCCATCCAATCCCATCCCATCCCATCCCATCCCAACCCATCCCATCCCATCCCATCCCATCCCATCCCATCCCATCCCATCCCATCCAATCCCAGGGATCCCATCCCATCTCACCCCATCCCATCCCAGGGATCACATCCCATCCCACGGATCCCATCCCATCCCAGGCATCCCATCCGATCCTATCCCAGGGATCCCATCCCATACCATCCCATCCCATCGCAGGGATCCCATCCCATCCCATCCCATCCCATCCGATCCCATTCCAGGGATCCCATCCCATACCATCCCATCCCATCGCAGGGATCCCATCCCATCCCATCCCATCCCATCACATCACATCACATCCCATCCCACCGATCTCGTCCCAGGGATTCCATCCCATCCCAGTGATCCCATCCCATCCCACCCATTCCCATCCCAGGAATCCCATCCCATCACATCCCACGGATCCCATAACATCCCAGGGATCCCATCCCATCCCATCCCAGGGATCCCATCCCAGGGATTCCATCCCATCCCAGTGATCCCATCCCATACGAGGGATCACATTCCAGGGATCCCATCCCAGGGATCCCATCCCATCCCAGGGATCCCATCCCATCCCAACATATCCCATCCCATCCTCTCCCATCCAAGGGATCCTATCCCATCCCAAGTAACCCATCCCATGGATCCCATCCCAGGGAGGCCATCCCATCCCAGGGATCCCAACCCATCCCAGGGATCCCATCCCATCCCAGGGATCCCATCCCATCCCAGCTATCCCATCCCAGGGATTCCATCCCATCCCAGGGATCCCATTTCATCTGTTCCCATCCCAGGGATCCCATCCCATTCCATCCCATCCCAGGGATCCCATCCCATCCCATCCCACCCCATCACATTCCATCCCATCCCAGGGATCCAATCCCATCCCATCCCATCCCATCCCATCCCATCCCATCCCATCCCAGGGATCCCATCCCATCCCAGGGATCCCATCCCATCCCATCCCATCCCATCCCATCCCATCCCATCCCATCCCAGTGAACACATCCCAACCCAGGGATCCCATCCCATCCCAGGGATCCCATCCGATCCAATCCCAGTGATCCCATCCCATCCCAACCAATCCCATCCCACCCCATCCCATCCCATTCCATCCCATCCCATCCCATCCGATCCCATCCCATACCATCCCAGGGACCCCATCCCATACCAGGGATCCCATCCAATCCCTTCCCATCCCATCCCATCCCATTCCATCCCCGGGATCCCATCCCAGGGATTCCATCCCATCCCAGGGATCCCATCCCATACGAGGGATCACATTCCAGGGATCCCATCGCTAGGATCCCATCTCATCCCATCCCAGGGATCCAATCCCATCACATCTCATCCCAGGGATCCCATAAGATCCCATCCAACGGTTCCCAACCCATCCCAACCCATCCCATCCCATGGATCCCATACCAGGGATCCCATCCCAGGGATCCCATCCCATCGAATCCCATCCCATCACATCCTATCCCATCCCATCCCATCCCATCCCATCTCACCCCATCCCATCCCAGGGATCCCATCCCATCCCACGGATCCCATCCCATCCCATCCCATCCCATCCCATCCCAGGTATCCCATCCCATCCCCTCCGCTCCCATCCCATAGATCCCATCCCATCCCAACCCATTCTAGCCCATCCCATCCCATCCGATCCCATCCCATGCAAACACATCCGATCCCATCCCATGTATCCCATCCCAGGGATACCATCCGATCCCATCCCATCCCATCCCATCCCATCACATCCCAACCCAGCGATCTCATCCCAGGTATTCCATCCCATCCCAGGGATCCCATCCCAACAAATCCCATCACAGGGATCCCATCCCATCCCATCACAGGGATCCCATCCCATCCCATCCCAGTGATCCCATCCCATCCAATCCCATCCCATCCCATGCATTCCCATCCCAGGAATCCCATCCCATCCCAGGGATCCCATCCCATCCCATCCCATCCCATCCTATCCCTTCCCATCCCATCCCAACCCATCCCAGGGATCCCATCTCAGGGATCCCATCCCAGGGATCCCATCCCATCCGATTCCATCCCCGGGATCCCATCCCAGGGATTCCATCCCATCCCAGGGATCCCATCCCAGGGATCCCATCCCATCCCAGGGATGCCATCCCATCCCAACATATCCCATCCCATCCTCTCCCATCCAAGGGATCCTATCCCATCCCAAGTAACCCATCCCATGGATCCCATCCCAGGGAGGCCATCCCATCCCAGGGATCCCAACCCATCCCAGGGATCCCATCCCATCCCAGCTATCCCATCCCAGGGATTCCATCCCATCCCAGGGATCCCATTTCATCTGTTCCCATCCCAGGGATCCCATCCCATTCCATCCCATCCCAGGGATCCCATCCCATCCCAACCCATCCCACCCCATCACATTCCATCCCATCCCAGGGATCCAATCCCATCCCAACCCATCCCATCCCATGGATCCCATCCCATCCCAGGGATCCCATCCCATCCCATCCCATACCATCCCAGGGATCGCATCCCATCCCTTCCCATCCCATCCCATCCCTTGCCATCCCATCCCATCCCATCCCAGGGATACCATCACAGGGATCCCATCCCAGGGATTCCATCCCATGCCAGGGATCCCATCCCATACGAGGGATCACATTCCAGGGATCCCATCGCTAGGATCCCATCTCATCCCATCCCAGGGATCCAATCCCATCACATCTCATGCCAGGGATCCCATAAGATCCCATCCAACGGTTCCCAACCCATCCCAACACATCCCATCCCATGGATCCCATACCAGGGATCCCATCCCAGGGATCCCATCCCATCGAATCCCATCCCATCACATCCCATCCCATCCCAACCCATTCTAGCCCATCCCATCCCATCCGATCCCATCCCATGCAAACACATCCGATCCCATCCCATGTATCCCATCCCAGGGATACCATCCGATCCCATCCCATCCCATCCCATCCCATCACATCCCATCCCAGCGATCTCATCCCAGGTATTCCATCCCATCCCAGGGATCCCATCCCAACAAATCCCATCACAGGGATTCCATCCCATCCCATCACAGGGATCCCATCCCATCCCATCCCAGTAATCCCATCCCATCCAATCCCATCCCATCCCATGCATTCCCATCCCAGGAATCCCATCCCATCCCATCCCATCCCAGGGATCCCATCCCATCCCATCCCATCCTATCCCTTCCCATCCCATCCCATCCCATCCCAACCCATCCCAGGGATCCCATCACAGGGATCCCATCCCAGGGATCCCATCCCATCCGATTCCATCCCCGGGATCCCATCCCAGGGATTCCATCCCATCCCAGGGATCCCATCCCATACGAGGGATCACATTCCAGGGATCCCATTGCTAGGATCCCATCTCATCCCATCCCAGGGATCCAATCCCATCCCATCTCATCTCAGGGATCCCAGAAGATCCCATCCAACGGTTCCCAACCCATCCCAACCCATCCCATCCCATGGATCCCATCCCATCCCATCCCAGGGATCCCATACCAGGGATTCCATCCCATCCCCTGGTCCCCATTCCAGGGATTCCATCCCATCCCAACGCATCCCATCCCATGGATACCATCCGATCCCAGAGATCCCATCCCAGGGATCCCATCCCATCCCAGGGATCCCATCCCATCCTACCCCAACCCATCCCATCCTATCCCATCGCATCCCATCCCATCCTATCCCATCGCATCCCACCCCATCCCATCCTAGGGATCCCATACCAGGTATCACATCCCATCCCAGGGATCCCATTCCGTACCATCCCAGGGATCCCATTCCATCCCATCCCATCCCATCGATCCGATCCCATCCCAACCCAGTGTAGCCAATCCCATCCCATCCCACCCCATCCCATCCAATCCCATCCCATCCTCTCCCATCCAAGGGATCCTATCCCATCCCAAGTAACCCATCCCATGGATCCCATCCCAGGGAGGCCATCCCATCCCAGGGATCCCAACCCATCCCAGGGATCCCATCCCATCCCAGGGATCCCATCCCATCCCAGCTATCCCATCCCAGGGATTCCATCCCATCCCAGGGATCCCATTTCATCTGTTCCCATCCCAGGGATCCCATCCCATTCCATCCCATCCCAGGGATCCCATCCCATCCCATCCCACCCCATCACATTCCATCCCATCCCAGGGATCCAATCCCATCCCAACCCATCCCATCCCATGGATCCCATCCCATCCCAGGGATCCCATCCCATCCCATCCCATCCCATCCCATACCATCCCAGGGATCGCATCCCATCCCTTCCCATCCCATCCCTTGCCATCCCATCCCATCCCATCCCAGGGATACCATCACAGGGATCACATCCCAGGGATTCCATCCCATGCCAGGGATCCCATCCCATACGAGGGATCACATTCCAGGGATCCCATCGCTAGGATCCCATCTCATCCCATCCCAGGGATCCAATCCCATCACATCTCATCCCAGGGATCCCATAAGATCCCATCCAACGGTTCCCAACCCATCCCAACCCATCCCATCCCATGGATCCCATACCAGGGATCCCATCCCAGGGATCCCATCCCATCGAATCCCATCCCATCACATCCTATCCCATCCCATCCCATCCCATCCCATCCCATCTCACCCCATCCCAACCCAGGGATCCCATCCCATCCCAGGGATCCCATCCGATCCAATCCCAGTGATCCCATCCCATCCCAACCAATCCCATCCCACCCCATCCCATCCCATTCCATCCCATCCCATCCCATCCGATCCCATCCCATACCATCCCAGGGACCCCATCCCATACCAGGGATCCCATCCAATCCCTTCCCATCCCATCCCATCCCATTCCATCCCCGGGATCCCATCCCAGGGATTCCATCCCATCCCAGGGATCCCATCCCATACGAGGGATCACATTCCAGGGATCCCATCGCTAGGATCCCATCTCATCCCATCCCAGGGATCCAATCCCATCACATCTCATCCCAGGGATCCCATAAGATCCCATCCAACGGTTCCCAACCCATCCCAACCCATCCCATCCCATGGATCCCATACCAGGGATCCCATCCCAGGGATCCCATCCCATCGAATCCCATCCCATCACATCCTATCCCATCCCATCCCATACCATCCCAGGGACCCCATCCCATCCCAGGGATCCCATCCCATCCCACGGATCCCATCCCATCCCATCCCAGGTATCCCATCCCATCCCCTCCGCTCCCATCCCATAGATCCCATCCCATCCCAACCCATTCTAGCCCATCCCATCCCATCCGATCCCATCCCATGCAAACACATCCGATCCCATCCCATGTATCCCATCCCAGGGATACCATCCGATCCCATCCCATCCCATCCCATCCCATCACATCCCATCCCAGCGATCTCATCCCAGGTATTCCATCCCATCCCAGGGATCCCATCCCAACAAATCCCATCACAGGGATCCCATCCCATCCCATCACAGGGATCCCATCCCATCCCATCCCAGTGATCCCATCCCATCCAATCCCATCCCATCCCATGCATTCCCATCCCAGGAATCCCATCCCATCCCAGGGATCCCATCCCATCCCATCCCATCCCATCCTATCCCTTCCCATCCCATCCCATCCCATCCCAACCCATCCCAGGGATCCCATCTCAGGGATCCCATCCCAGGGATCCCATCCCCTCCGATTCCATCCCCGGGATCCCATCCCAGGGATTCCATCCCATCCCAGGGATCCCATCCCAGGGATCCCATCCCATCCCAACATATCCCATCCCATCCTCTCCCATCCAAGGGATCCTATCCCATCCCAAGTAACCCATCCCATGGATCCCATCCCAGGGAGGCCATCCCATCCCAGGGATCCCAACCCATCCCAGGGATCCCATCCCATCCCAGCTATCCCATCCCAGGGATTCCATCCCATCCCAGGGATCCCATTTCATCTGTTCCCATCCCAGGGATCCCATCCCATTCCATCCCATCCCAGGGATCCCATCCCATCCCAACCCATCCCACCCCATCACATTCCATCCCATCCCAGGGATCCAATCCCATCCCAACCCATCCCATCCCATGGATCCCATCCCATCCCAGGGATCCCATCCCATCCCATCCCATACCATCCCAGGGATCGCATCCCATCCCTTCCCCTCCCATCCCATCCCTTGCCATCCCATCCCATCCCATCCCAGGGATACCATCACAGGGATCCCATCCCAGGGATTCCATCCCATGCCAGGGATCCCATCCCATACGAGGGATCACATTCCAGGGATCCCATCGCTAGGATCCCATCTCATCCCATCCCAGGGATCCAATCCCATCACATCTCATGCCAGGGATCCCATAAGATCCCATCCAACGGTTCCCAACCCATCCCAACACATCCCATCCCATGGATCCCATACCAGGGATCCCATCCCAGGGATCCCATCCCATCGAATCCCATCCCATCACATCCCATCCCATCCCAACCCATTCTAGCCCATCCCATCCCATCCGATCCCATCCCATGCAAACACATCCGATCCCATCCCATGTATCCCATCCCAGGGATACCATCCGATCCCATCCCATCCCATCCCATCCCATCACATCCCATCCCAGCGATCTCATCCCAGGTATTCCATCCCATCCCAGGGATCCCATCCCAACAAATCCCATCACAGGGATTCCATCCCATCCCATCACAGGGATCCCATCCCATCCCATCCCAGTAATCCCATCCCATCCAATCCCATCCCATCCCATGCATTCCCATCCCAGGAATCCCATCCCATCCCATCCCATCCCATCCCAGGGATCCCATCCCATCCCATCCCATCCTATCCCTTCCCATCCCATCCCATCCCATCCCAACCCATCCCAGGGATCCCATCACAGGGATCCCATCCCAGGGATCCCATCCCATCCGATTCCATCCCCGGGATCCCATCCCAGGGATTCCATCCCATCCCAGGGATCCCATCCCATACGAGGGATCACATTCCAGGGATCCCATTGCTAGGATCCCATCTCATCCCATCCCAGGGATCCAATCCCATCCCATCTCATCTCAGGGATCCCAGAAGATCCCATCCAACGGTTCCCAACCCATCCCAACCCATCCCATCCCATGGATCCCATCCCATCCCATCCCAGGGATCCCATACCAGGGATTCCATCCCATCCCCTGGTCCCCATTCCAGGGATTCCATCCCATCCCAACGCATCCCATCCCATGGATACCATCCGATCCCAGAGATCCCATCCCAGGGATCCCATCCCATCCCAGGGATCCCATCCCATCCTACCCCAACCCATCCCATCCTATCCCATCGCATCCCATCCCATCCTATCCCATCGCATCCCACCCCATCCCATCCTAGGGATCCCATACCAGGTATCACATCCCATCCCAGGGATCCCATTCCGTACCATCCCAGGGATCCCATTCCATCCCATCCCATCCCATCGATCCGATCCCATCCCAACCCAGTGTAGCCAATCCCATCCCATCCCACCCCATCCCATCCAATCCCATCCCATCCTCTCCCATCCAAGGGATCCTATCCCCTCCCAAGTAACCCATCCCATGGATCCCATCCCAGGGATCCCATCCCATCCCATCCCAGGGATCCCATCCCATCCCATCCCAGGGATCCCATCCCATCCCAGGGATCCCATCCCAACCCATCCCAGGGATCCCATCCCATCCCAGGGATCCCATCCCATCCCAGCTATCCCATCCCAGGGATTCCATCCCATCCCAGGGATCCCATTTCATCTGTTCCCATCCCAGGGATCCCATCCCATTCCATCCCATCCCAGGGATCCCATCCCATCCCATCCCACCCCATCACATTCCATCCCATCCCAGGGATCCAATCCCATCCCAACCCATCCCATCCCATGGATCCCATCCCATCCCAGGGATCCCATCCCATCCCATCCCATACCATCCCATACCATCCCAGGGATCGCATCCCATCCCTTCCCATCCCATCCCTTGCCATCCCATCCCATCCCATCCCAGGGATACCATCACAGGGATCCCATCCCAGGGATTCCATCCCATGCCAGGGATCCCATCCCATACGAGGGATCACATTCCAGGGATCCCATCGCTAGGATCCCATCTCATCCCATCCCAGGGATCCAATCCCATCACATCTCATCCCAGGGATCCCATAAGATCCCATCCAACGGTTCCCAACCCATCCCAACACATCCCATCCCATGGATCCCATACCAGGGATCCCATCCCAGGGATCCCATCCCATCGAATCCCATCCCATCACATCCTATCCCATCCCATCCCATCCCATCCCATCCCATCCCATCCCATCCCATCCCATCTCACCCCATCCCATCCCAGGGATCCCATCCCATCCCACGGATCCCATCCCATCCCATCCCAGGTATCCCATCCCATTCCCTCCGCTCCCATCCCATAGATCCCATCCCATCCCAACCCATTCTAGCCCATCCCATCCCATCCGATCCCATCCCATGCAAACACATCCGATCCCATCCCATGTATCCCATCCCAGGGATACCATCCGATCCCATCCCATCCCATCACATCCCATCCCAGCGATCTCATCCCAGGTATTCCATCCCATCCCAGGGATCCCATCCCAACAAATCCCATCACAGGGATTCCATCCCATCCCATCACAGGGATCCCATCCCATCCCATCCCAGTAATCCCATCCCATCCAATCCCATCCCATCCCATGCATTCCCATCCCAGGAATCCCATCCCATCCCATCCCAGGGATCCCATCCCATCCCATCCCATCCTATCCCTTCCCATCCCATCCCATCCCATCCCAACCCATCCCAGGGATCCCATCACAGGGATCCCATCCCAGGGATCCCATCCCATCCGATTCCATCCCCGGGATCCCATCCCAGGGATTCCATCCCATCCCAGGGATCCCATCCCATACGAGGGATCACATTCCAGGGATCCCATTGCTAGGATCCCATCTCATCCCATCCCAGGGATCCAATCCCATCCCATCTCATCTCAGGGATCCCAGAAGATCCCATCCAACGGTTCCCACCCCATCCCAACCCATCCCATCCCATGGATCCCATCCCAGGGATGCCATCCCATCCCATCCCATCAAAGGGTCCCATCCCATCCCATCCCATCCCATCCCATCCCATCTCACCCCATCCCATCCCAGGGATCCCATCCCATCCCACGGATCCCATCCCATCCCATCCCAGGTATCCCATCCCATCCCCTCCGCTCCCATCCCATAGATCCCATCCCATCCCAACCCATTCTAGCCCATCCCATCCCATCCGATCCCATCCCATGCAAACACATCCGATCCCATCCCATGTATCCCATCCCAGGGATACCATCCGATCCCATCCCATCCCATCACATCCCATCCCAGCGATCTCATCCCAGGTATTCCATCCCATCCCAGGGATCCCATCCCAACAAATCCCATCACAGGGATTCCATCCCATCCCATCACAGGGATCCCATCCCATCCCATCCCAGTAATCCCATCCCATCCAATCCCATCCCATCCCATGCATTCCCATCCCAGGAATCCCATCCCATCCCATCCCAGGGATCCCATCCCATCCCATCCCATCCTATCCCTTCCCATCCCATCCCATCCCATCCCAACCCATCCCAGGGATCCCATCACAGGGATCCCATCCCAGGGATCCCATCCCATCCGATTCCATCCCCGGGATCCCATCCCAGGGATTCCATCCCATCCCAGGGATCCCATCCCATACGAGGGATCACATTCCAGGGATCCCATTGCTAGGATCCCATCTCATCCCATCCCAGGGATCCAATCCCATCCCATCTCATCTCAGGGATCCCAGAAGATCCCATCCAACGGTTCCCACCCCATCCCAACCCATCCCATCCCATGGATCCCATCCCAGGGATGCCATCCCATCCCATCCCATCAAAGGGTCCCATGCCATCCCATCCCATCCCATCTCACCCCATCCCATCCCAGGGATCCCATCCCATCCCACGGATCCCATCCCATCCCATCCCAGGTATCCCATCCCATCCCCTCCGCTCCCATCCCATAGATCCCATCCCATCCCAACCCATTCTAGCCCATCCCATCCCATCCGATCCCATCCCATGCAAACACATCCGATCCCATCCCATGTATCCCATCCCAGGGATACCATCCGATCCCATCCCATCCCATCACATCCCATCCCAGCGATCTCATCCCAGGTATTCCATCCCATCCCAGGGATCCCATCCCAACAAATCCCATCACAGGGATTCCATCCCATCCCATCACAGGGATCCCATCCCATCCCATCCCAGTAATCCCATCCCATCCAATCCCATCCCATCCCATGCATTCCCATCCCAGGAATCCCATCCCATCCCATCCCAGGGATCCCATCCCATCCCATCCCATCCTATCCCTTCCCATCCCATCCCATCCCATCCCATCCCATCCCAACCCATCCCAGGGATCCCATCCCAGGGATCCCATCCCATCCGATTCCATCCCCGGGATCCCATCCCAGGGATTCCATCCCATCCCAGGGATCCCATCCCATACGAGGGATCACATTCCAGGGATCCCATTGCTAGGATCCCATCTCATCCCATCCCAGGGATCCAATCCCATCCCATCTCATCTCAGGGATCCCAGAAGATCCCATCCAACGGTTCCCACCCCATCCCAACCCATCCCATCCCATGGATCCCATCCCAGGGATCCCATCCCAGGGATCCCATCCCATCCCAGGGATGCCATCCCATCCCATCCCATCAAAGGGTCCCATCCCATCCCATCCCATCCCATCCCATCCCATCCCATCCCATCCCAGGGATCCCATCGCATGGAACCCATCCCAACCCAGGGATCCCATCCCATTCCAACCCATCCCATCCCATCCCAGGGATCCCAACCCAGGGATCCCATCCTATCCCAGGGATCCCATCCCAAGGGTTCCATCCCATCCCAGGGATCCCATCACATCCCAGGGATCACATTCCAGGGATCCCATCCCAGGGATCCCATCCCATCCCAGGGATCCCATCCCATCCCATCCCATCCCATCTCAGAGATCCCATACCAGGGATTCCATCCCATCCCCTCGTCACCATCCCAGGGATTCCATCCCATCCCAACGCATCCCATCCCATGGATACCATCCGATCCCAGAGATCCCATCCCAGGGATCCCATCCCAGGGATCCCATCCCATCCTACCCCATCCCATCCCATCCTATCCCATCGCATCCCATCCCATCCTATCCCATCGCATCCCATCCCATCCCATCCCATCCTAGGGATCCCATACCAGGTATCACATCCCATCCCAGGGATCCCATTCCGTACCATCCCAGGGATCCCATTCCATCCCATCCCATCCCATCGATCCCATCCCATCCCAACCCAGTGTAGCCAATCCCATCCCATCCCACCCCATCCCATCCAATCCCATCCCACCCCATCCCATGCCATCCCATGCCATCCCATCCCATCCCATCCCATCCCATCCCATCCCATCCCAGGGACACCATCCCAGGGATACCATACCATCCCAACCCATCCCATCCAATCCCATCCCATCCCATCCCATCCCAACCCATCCCATCCCATCCCATCCCATCCCATCCAATCCCATCCCATGCATTCCCATCCCAGGAATCCCATCCCATCCCAGGGATCCCATCCCATCCCATCCCATCCCATCCTATCCCTTCCCATCCCATCCCATCCCATCCCAACCCATCCCAGGGATCCCATCACAGGGATCCCATCCCAGGGATCCCATCCCATCAAAGGGTCCCATCCCATCCCATTCCATCCCATCCCAGGGATCCCATCCCATCCCATCCCATCCCATCCCATCCCAGGGATCCCATCGCATGGATCCCATCCCAACCCAGGGATCCCATCCCATTCCAACCCATCCCATCCCATCCCAGGGATCCCAACCCAGGGATCCCATCCTATCCCAGGGATCCCATCCCAAGGGTTCCATCCCATCCCAGGGATCCCATCACATCCCAGGGATCACATTCCAGGGATCCCATCCCAGGGATCCCATCCCATCCCAGGGATCCCATCCCATCCCATCCCATCCCATCCCATCCCAGGGATCACATACCAGGGATTCCATCCCATCCCAACGCATCCCATCCCATGGATACCATCCGATCCCAGAGATCCCATCCCAGGGATCCCATCCCATCCCAGGGATCCCATCCCATCCTACCCCATCCCATCCCATCCTATCCCATCGCATCCCATCCCATCCTATCCCATCGCATCCCATCCCATCCCATCCTAGGGATCCCATACCAGGTATCACATCCCATCCCAGGGATCCCATTCCGTACCATCCCAGGGATCCCATTCCATCCCATCCCATCCCATCGATCCCATCCCATCCCAACCCAGTGTAGCCAATCCCATCCCATCCCAACCCAGTGTAGCCAATCCCATCCCATCCCACCCCATCCCATCCAATCCCATCCCACCCCATCCCATGCCATCCCATCCCATCCCATCCCATCCCATCCCATCCCATCCAATCCCATCCCATCCCATCCCATCCCAACCCATCCCATCCCATCCCATCCCATCCAATCCCAGGGATCCCATCCCATCTCACCCCATCCCATCCCAGGGATCACATCCCATCCCACGGATCCCATCCCATCCCAGGCATCCCATCCGATCCCATCCCAGGGATCCCATCCCATACCATCCCATCCCATCGCAGGGATCCCATCCCATCCCATCCCATCCCATCCCATCCGATCCCATCCCAGGGATCCCATCCCATACCATCCCATCCCATCGCAGGGATCCCATCCCATCCCATCCCATCCCATCACATCACATCCCATCCCAGCGATCTCGTCCCAGGGATTCCATCCCATCCCAGTGATCCCATCCCATCCCACCCATTCCCATCCCAGGAATCCCATCCCATCACACCCCACGGATCCCATAACATCCCAGGGATCCCATCCCATCCCATCCCATCCCAGGGATCCCATCCCAGGGATTCCATCTCATCCCAGTGATCCCATCCCATACGAGGGATCACATTCCAGGGATCCCATCCCAGGGATCCCATCCCATCCCAGGGATCCAATCCCATCCCAACATATCCCATCCCATCCTCTCCCATCCAAATGATCCTATCCCATCCCAAGTAACCCATCCCATGGATCCCATCCCAGGGAGGCCATCCCATCCCAGGGATCCCAACCCATCCCAGGGATCCCATCCCATCCCAGGGATCCCATCCCATCCCAGCTATCCCATCCCAGGGATTCCATCCCATCCCAGGGATCCCATTTCATCTGTTCCCATCCCAGGGATCCCATCCCATTCCATCCCATCCCAGGGATGCCATCCCATCCCAACCCATCCCACCCCATCACATTCCATCCCATCCCTTCCCATCCTATCCCATCCCAGCCCATCCCATCCCATGGATCCCATCCCATCCCAGGGATCCCATCCCATCCCATACCATCCCAGGGATCGCATCCCATCCCTTCCCATCCCATCCCATCCCATCCCTTGCCATCCCATCCCATCCCATCCCAGGGATACCATCACAGGGATCCCATCCCAGGGATTCCATCCCATGCCAGGGATCCCATCCCATACGAGGGATCACATTCCAGGGATCCCATCGCTACGTTCCCATCTCATCCCATCCCAGGGATCCAATCCCATCACATCTCATCCCAGGGATCCCATAAGATCCCATCCAACGGTTCCCAACCCATCCCAACCCATCCCATCCCATGGATCCCATACCAGGGATCCCATCCCAGGGATCCCATCCCATCGAATCCCATCCCATCACATCCTATCCCATCCCATCCCATCCCATCCCATCCCATCTCACCCCATCCCATCCCAGGGATCCCATCCCATCCCACGGATCCCATCCCATCCCATCCCAGGTATCCCATCCCATCCCCTCCGCTCCTATCCCATAGATCCCATCCCATCCCAACCCATTCTAGCCCATCCCATCCCATCCCATCCCATCCGATCCCATCCCATGCAAACACATCCGATCCCATCCCATGTATCCCATCCCAGGGATACCGTCCGATCCCATCCCATCCCATCCCATCCCATCCCATCACATCCCATCCCAGCGATCTCATCCCAGGTATTCCATCCCATCCCAGGGATCCCATCCCAACAAATCCCATCACAGGGATTCCATCCCATCCCATCACAGGGATCCCATCCCATCCCATCCCAGTGATCCCATCCCATCCAATCCCATCCCATCCCATGCATTCCCATCCCAGGAATCCCATCCCATCTCATCTCAGGGATCCCAGAAGATCCCATCCAACGGTTCCCAACCCATCCCAACCCATCCCATCCCATGGATCCCATCCCAGGGATCCCATCCCAGGGATCCCATCCCATCCCAGGGATGCCATCCCATCCCATCCCATCAAAGGGTCCCATCCCATCCCATTCCATCCCATCCCAGGGATCCCATCCCATCCCATCCCATCCCATCCCATGGATCCCATCCCAGGGATCCCATCCCAGGGATCCCATCCCATCCCAGGGATGCCATCCCATCCCATCCCATCAAAGGGTCCCATCCCATCCCATTCCATCCCATCCCAGGGATCCCATCCCATCCCATCCCATCCCATCCCATCCCATCTCATCCCATCCCAGGGATCCCATCCCAGGGATTCCATCCCATCCCAGTGATCCCATCCCATACGAGGGATCACATTCCAGGGATCCCATCCCAGGGAGGCCATCCCATCCCAGGGATCCCAACCCATCCCAGGGATCCCATCCCATCCCAGGGATCCCATCCCATCCCAGCTATCCCATCCCAGGGATTCCATCCCATCCCAGGGATCCCATTTCATCTGTTCCCATCCCAGGGATCCCATCCCATCCCATTCCATCCCATCCCAGGGATCCCATCCCATCCCAACCCATCCCACCCCATCACATTCCATCCCATCCCTTCCCATCCCATCCCATCCCAGCCCATCCCATCCCATGGATCCCATCCCATCCCAGGGATCGCATCCCATCCCTTCCCATCCCATCCCATCCCTTGCCATCCCATCCCATCCCATCCCATCCCAGGGATACCATCACAGGGATCCCATCCCAGGGATTCCATCCCATGCCAGGGATCCCATCCCATACGAGGGATCACATTCCAGGGATCCCATCGCTAGGATCCCATCTCATCCCATCCCAGGGATCCAATCCCATCACATCTCATCCCAGGGATCCCATAAGATCCCATCCAACGGTTCCCAACCCATCCCAACCCATCCCATCCCATGGATCCCATACCAGGGATCCCATCCCAGGGATCCCATCCCATCGAATCCCATCCCATCACATCCTATCCCATCCCATCCCATCCCATCCCATCCCATCCCATCCCATCTCACCCCATCCCATCCCACGGATCCCATCCCATCCCACGGATCCCATCCCATCCCATCCCAGGTATCCCATCCCATCCCCTCCGCTCCCATCCCATAGATCCCATCCCATCCCAACCCATTCTAGCCCATCCCATCCCATCCCATCCGATCCCATCCCATGCAAACACATCCCAACCCATCCCAGGGATCCCATCACAGGGATCCCATCCCAGGGATCCCATCCCATCCGATTCCATCCCCAGGACCCCATCCCAGGGATTCCATCCCATCCCAGGGATCCCATCCCATACGAGGGATCACATTCCAGGGATCCCATTGCTAGGATCCCATCTCATCCCATCCCAGGGATCCAATCCCATCCCATCTCATCTCAGGGATCCCAGAAGATCCCATCCAACGGTTCCCAACCCATCCCAACCCATCCCATCCCATGGATCCCATCCCAGGGATCCCATCCCAGGGATCCCATCCCATCCCAGGGATGCCATCCCATCCCATCCCATCAAAGGGTCCCATCCCATCCCATTCCATCCCATCCCAGGGATCCCATCCCATCCCATCCCATCCCATCCCATCCCATCCCATCCCATCCCAGGGATCCCATCGCATGGAACCCATCCCAACCCAGGGATCCCATCCCATTCCAACCCATCCCATCCCATCCCAGGGATCCCAACCCAGGGATCCCATCCTATCCCAGGGATCCCATCCCAAGGGTTCCATCCCATCCCAGGGATCCCATCACATCCCAGGGATCACATTCCAGGGATCCCATCCCAGGGATCCCATCCCATCCCAGGGATCCCATCCCATCCCATCCCATCACAGAGATCCCATACCAGGGATTCCATCCCATCCCCTGGTCCCCATCCCAGGGATTCCATCCCATCCCAACGCATCCCATCCCATGGATACCATCCGATCCCAGAGATCCCATCCCAGGGATCCCATCCCATCCCAGGGATCCCATCCCATCCTACCCCATCCCATCCCATCCTATCCCATCGCATCCCATCCCATCCTATCCCATCGCATCCCATCCCATCCCATCCCATCCTAGGGATCCCATACCAGGTATCACATCCCATCCCAGGGATCCCATTCCGTACCATCCCAGGGATCCCATTCCATCCCATCCCATCCCATCGATCCCATCCCATCCCAACCCAGTGTAGCCAATCCCATCCCATCCCACCCCATCCCATCCAATCCCATCCCACCCCATCCCATCCCATCCCATCCCATCCCATCCCATCCCATCCCATCCCAGGGACACCATCCCAGGGATACCATACCATCCCAACCCATCCCATCCAATCCCATCCCATCCCATCCCAACCCATCCCATCCCATCCCATCCCATCCCATCCCATCCAATCCCAGGGATCCCATCCCATCTCACCCCATCCCATCCCAGGGATCACATCCCATCCCACGGATCCCATCCCATCCCAGGCATCCCATCCGATCCCATCCCAGGGATCCCATCCCATACCATCCCATCCCATCGCAGGGATCCCATCCCATCCCATCCCATCACATCACATCCCATTCCAGCGATCTCGTCCCAGGGATTCCATCCCATCCCAGTGATCCCATCCCATCCCACCCATTCCCATCCCAGGAATCCCATCCCATCACATCTCACGGATCCCATAACATCCCAGGGATCCCATCCCATCTCATCCCATCCCAGGGATCCCATCCCAGGGATTCCATCCCATCCCAGTGATCCCATCCCATACGAGGGATCACATTCCAGGGATCCCATCCCAGGGATCCCATCCCATCCCAGGGATCCAATCCCATCCCAACATATCCCATCCCATCCTCTCCCATCCAAGTGATCCTATCCCATCCCAAGTAACCCATCCCATGGATCCCATCCCAGGGAGGCCATCCCATCCCAGGGATCCCAACCCATCCCAGGGATCCCATCCCATCCCAGGGATCCCATCCCATCCCAGCTATCCCATCCCAGGGATTCCATCCCATCCCAGGGATCCCATTTCATCTGTTCCCATCCCAGGGATCCCATCCCATCCCATTCCATCCCATCCCAGGGATCCCATCCCATCCCAACCCATCCCACCCCATCACATTCCATCCCATCCCTTCCCATCCCATCCCATCCCAGCCCATCCCATCCCATGGATCCCATCCCATCCCAGGGATCCCATCCCATCCCATACCATCCCAGGGATCGCATCCCATCCCTTCCCATCCCATCCCATCCCTTGCCATCCCATCCCATCCCATCCCAGGGATACCATCACAGGGATCCCATCCCAGGGATTCCATCCCATGCCAGGGATCCCATCCCATACGAGGGATCACATTCCAGGGATCCCATCGCTAGGATCCCATCTCATCCCATCCCAGGGATCCAATCCCATCACATCTCATCCCAGGGATCCCATAAGATCCCATCCAACGGTTCCCAACCCATCCCAACCCATCCCATCCCATGGATCCCATACCAGGGATCCCATCCCAGGGATCCCATCCCATCGAATCCCATCCCATCACATCCTATCCCATCCCATCCCATCCCATCCCATCCCATCCCATCCCATCTCACCCCATCCCATCCCACGGATCCCATCCCATCCCACGGATCCCATCCCATCCCATCCCAGGTATCCCATCCCATCCCCTCCGCTCCCATCCCATAGATCCCATCCCATCCCAACCCATTCTAGCCCATCCCATCCCATCCCATCCGATCCCATCCCATGCAAACACATCCGATCCCATCCCATGTATCCCATCCCAGGGATACCGTCCCATCCCATCCCATCCCATCCCATCCCATCCCATCCCATCCCATCACATCCCATCCCAGCGATCTCATCCCAGGTATTCCATCCCATCCCAGGGATCCCATCCCAACAAATCCCATCACAGGGATTCCATCCCATCCCATCACAGGGATCCCATCCCATCCCATCCCAGTGATCCCATCCCATCCAATCCCATCCCATCCCATGCATTCCCATCCCAGGAATCCCATCCCATCCCATCCCAGGGATCCCATCCCATCCCATCCCATCCTATCCCTTCCCATCCCATCCCATCCCATCCCATCCCAACCCATCCCAGGGATCCCATCACAGGGATCCCATCCCAGGGATCCCATCCCATCCGATTCCATCCCCGGGACCCCATCCCAGGGATTCCATCCCATCCCAGGGATCCCATCCCATCCCAACCCATCCCACCCCATCACATTCCATCCCATCCCTTCCCATCCCATCCCATCCCAGCCCATCCCATCCCATGGATCCCATCCCATCCCAGGGATCCCATCCCATCCCATCCCATACCATCCCAGGGATCGCATCCCATCCCTTCCCATCCCATCCCATCCCTTGCCATCCCATCCCAACCCATCCCAGGGATCCCATCACAGGGATCCCATCCCAGGGATCCCATCCCATCCGATTCCATCCCCGGGACCCCATCCCAGGGATTCCATCCCATCCCAGGGATCCCATCCCATACGAGGGATCACATTCCAGGGATCCCATTGCTAGGATCCCATCTCATCCCATCCCAGGGATCCAATCCCATCCCATCTCATCTCAGGGATCCCAGAAGATCCCATCCAACGGTTCCCAACCCATCCCAACCCATCCCATCCCATGGATCCCATCCCAGGGATCCCATCCCAGGGATCCCATCCCATCCCAGGGATGCCATCCCATCCCATCCCATCAAAGGGTCCCATCCCATCCCATTCCATCCCATCCCATCCCATCCCAGGGATCCCATCGCATGGAACCCATCCCAACCCAGGGATCCCATCCCATTCCAACCCATCCCATCCCATCCCAGGGATCCCAACCCAGGGATCCCATCCTATCCCAGGGATCCCATCCCAAGGGTTCCATCCCATCCCAGGGATCCCATCACATCCCAGGGATCACATTCCAGGGATCCCATCCCAGGGATCCCATCCCATCCCAGGGATCCCATCCCATCCCATCCCATCTCAGAGATCCCATACCAGGGATTCCATCCCATCCCCTCGTCACCATCCCAGGGATTCCATCCCATCCCAACGCATCCCATCCCATGGATACCATCCGATCCCAGAGATCCCATCCCAGGGATCCCATCCCATCCCAGGGATCCCATCCCATCCTACCCCATCCCATCCCATCCTATCCCATCGCATCCCATCCCATCCTATCCCATCGCATCCCATCCCATCCCATCCCATCCTAGGGATCCCATACCAGGTATCACATCCCATCCCAGGGATCCCATTCCGTACCATCCCAGGGATCCCATTCCATCCCATCCCATCCCATCGATCCCATCCCATCCCAACCCAGTGTAGCCAATCCCATCCCATCCCACCCCATCCCATCCAATCCCATCCCACCCCATCCCATGCCATCGCATGCCATCCCATCCCATCCCATCCCATCCCATCCCAGGGACACCATCCCAGGGATACCATACCATCCCAACCCATCCCATCCAATCCCATCCCATCCCATCCCATCCCAACCCATCCCATCCCATCCCATCCCATCCCATCCCATCCCATCCAATCCCAGGGATCCCATCCCATCTCACCCCATCCCATCCCAGGGATCACATCCCATCCCACGTATCCCATCCCATCCCAGGCATCCCATCCGATCCCATCCCAGGGATCCCATCCCATACCATCCCATCCCATCGCAGGGATCCCATCCCATCCCATCCCATCACATCACATCCCATCCCAGCGATCTCGTCCCAGGGATTCCATCCCATCCCAGTGATCCCATCCCATCCCACCCATTCCCATCCCAGGAATCCCATCCCATCACATCTCACGGATCCCATAACATCCCAGGGATCCCATCCCATCCCATCCCATCCCAGGGATCCCATCCCAGGGATTCCATCCCATCCCAGTGATCCCATCCCATACGAGGGATCACATTCCAGGGATCCCATCCCAGGGATCCCATCCCATCCCAGGGATCCCATCCCATCCCAACATATCCCATCCCATCCTCTCCCATCCAAGGGATCCTATCCCATCCCAAGTAACCCATCCCATGGATCCCATCCCAGGGAGGCCATCCCATCCCAGGGATGCCATCCCATCCCATCCCATCAAAGGGTCCCATCCCATCCCATTCCATCCCATCCCAGGGATCCCATCCCATCCCATCTCACCCCATCCCATCCCACGGATCCCATCCCATCCCACGGATCCCATCCCATCCCATCCCAGGTATCCCATCCCATCCCCTCCGCTCCCATCCCATAGATCCCATCCCATCCCAACCCATTCTAGCCCATCCCATCCCATCCCATCCGATCCCATCCCATGCAAACACATCCGATCCCATCCCATGTATCCCATCCCAGGGATACCGTCCCATCCCATCCCATCCCATCCCATCCCATCCCATCACATCCCATCCCAGCGATCTCATCCCAGGTATTCCATCCCATCCCAGGGATCCCATCCCAACAAATCCCATCACAGGGATTCCATCCCATCCCATCACAGGGATCCCATCCCATCCCATCCCAGTGATCGCATCCCATCCAATCCCATCCCATCCCATGCATTCCCATCCCGGGGATCCCATCCCATCCCATCCCAGGGATCCCATCCCATCCCTTCCCATCCCATCCCATCCCATCCCATCCCATCCCATCCCATCCCAACCCATCCCAGGGATCCCATCACAGGGATCCCATCCCAGGGATCCCATCCCATCCGATTCCATCCCCGGGACCCCATCCCAGGGATTCCATCCCATCCCAGGGATCCCATCCCATACGAGGGATCACATTCCAGGGATCCCATTGCTAGGATCCCATCTCATCCCATCCCAGGGATCCAATCCCATCCCATCTCATCTCAGGGATCCCAGAAGATCCCATCCAACGGTTCCCAACCCATCCCAACCCATCCCATCCCATGGATCCCATCCCAGGGATCCCATCCCAGGGATCCCATCCCATCCCAGGGATGCCATCCCATCCCATCCCATCAAAGGGTCCCATCCCATCCCATTCCATCCCATCCCAGGGATCCCATCCCATCCCATCCCATCCCATCCCATCCCAGGGATCCCATCGCATGGAACCCATCCCAACCCAGGGATCCCATCCCATTCCAACCCATCCCATCCCATCCCAGGGATCCCAACCCAGGGATCCCATCCTATCCCAGGGATCCCATCCCAAGGGTTCCATCCCATCCCAGGGATCCCATCACATCCCAGGGATCACATTCCAGGGATCCCATCCCAGGGATCCCATCCCATCCCAGGGATCCCATCCCATCCCATCCCATCACAGAGATCCCATACCAGGGATTCCATCCCATCCCCTGGTCCCCATCCCAGGGATTCCATCCCATCCCAACGCATCCCATCCCATGGATACCATCCGATCCCAGAGATCCCATCCCAGGGATCCCATCCCATCCCAGGGATCCCATCCCATCCTATCCCATCGCATCCCATCCCATCCTATCCCATCGCATCCCATCCCATCCCATCCCATCCTAGGGATCCCATACCAGGTATCACATCCCATCCCAGGGATCCCATTCCGTACCATCCCAGGGATCCCATTCCATCCCATCCCATCCCATCGATCCCATCCCATCCCAACCCAGTGTAGCCAATCCCATCCCATCCCACCCCATCCCATCCAATCCCATCCCACCCCATCCCATGCCATCGCATGCCATCCCATCCCATCCCATCCCATCCCATCCCAGGGACACCATCCCAGGGATACCATACCATCCCAACCCATCCCATCCAATCCCATCCCATCCCATCCCATCCCAACCCATCCCATCCCATCCCATCCCATCCCATCCCATCCAATCCCAGGGATCCCATCCCATCTCACCCCATCCCATCCCAGGGATCACATCCCATCCCACGGATCCCATCCCATCCCAGGCATCCCATCCGATCCCATCCCAGGGATCCCATCCCATACCATCCCATCCCATCGCAGGGATCCCATCCCATCCCATCCCATCACATCACATCACATCCCATCCCAGCGATCTCGTCCCAGGGATTCCATCCCATCCCAGTGATCCCATCCCATCCCACCCATTCCCATCCCAGGAATCCCATCCCATCACATCTCACGGATCCCATAACATCCCAGGGATCCCATCCCATCCCATCCCATCCCAGGGATCCCATCCCAGGGATTCCATCCCATCCCAGTGATCCCATCCCATACGAGGGATCACATTCCAGGGATCCCATCCCAGGGATCCCATCCCATCCCAGGGATCCCATCCCATCCCAACATATCCCATCCCATCCTCTCCCATCCAAGGGATCCTATCCCATCCCAAGTAACCCATCCCATGGATCCCATCCCAGGGAGGCCATCCCATCCCAGGGATCCCATCCCATCCCAGGGATCCCATCCCATCCCAGCTATCCCATCCCAGGGATTCCATCCCATCCCAGGGATCCCATTTCATCTGTTCCCATCCCAGGGATCCCATCCCATTCCATCCCATCCCAGGGATCCCATCCCATCCCAACCCATCCCACCCCATCACATTCCATCCCATCCCAGGGATCCAATCCCATCCCAACCCATCCCATCCCATGGATCCCATCCCATCCCAGGGATCCCATCCCATCCCATCCCATACCATCCCAGGGATCGCATCCCATCCCTTCCCATCCCATCCCATGCATTCCCATCCCATCCCATCCCATCCCATCCCATCCCATCCCATCCCATCCCAGGGATCCCATCCCATCCCATCCCATCCCAGGGATACCATCACAGGGATCCCATCCCAGGGATCCCATCCCATTCCATTCCATCCCATCCCATCCCATCCCAGCTATCCCATCCCAGGGATTCCATCCCATCCCAGGGATCCCATTTCATCTGTTCCCATCCCAGGGATCCCATCCCATTCCATCCCATCCCAGGGATCCCATCCCATCCCAACCCATCCCACTCCATCACATTCCATCCCATCCCAGGGATCCAATCCCATCCCAACCCATCCCATCCCATGGATCCCATCCCATCCCAGGATCCCTTCCCATCCCATCCCATCCCTTCCCATCCCATCCCATCCCTTGCCATCCCATCCCATCCCATCCCAGGGATACCATCACAGGGATCCCATCCCAGGGATTCCATCCCATGACAGGGATCCCATCCCATGCCAGGGATCCCATCCCATACGAGGGATCACATTCCAGGGATCCCATCGCTAGGATCCCATCTCATCCCATCCCAGGGATCCAATCCCATCACATCTCATCCCAGGGATCCCATAAGATCCCATCCAACGGTTCCCAACCCATCCCAACCCATCCCATCCCATGGATCCCATACCAGGGATCCCATCCCAGGGATCCCATCCCATCGAATCCCATCCCATCACATCCTATCCCATCCCATCCCATCCCATCCCATCCCATCCCATCTCACCCCATCCCATCCCAGGGATCCCATCCCATCCCACGGATCCCATCCCATCCCATCCCAGGTATCCCATCCCATCCCCTCCGCTCCCATCCCATAGATCCCATCCCATCCCAACCCATTCTAGCCCATCCCATCCCATCCCATCCGATCCCATCCCATGCAAACACATCCGATCCCATCCCATGTATCCCATCCCAGGGATACCGTCCGATCCCATCCCATCCCATCCCATCCCATCACATCCCATCCCAGCGATCTCATCCCAGGTATTCCATCCCATCCCAGGGATCCCATCCCAACAAATACCATCACAGGGATTCCATCCCATCCCATCACAGGGATCCCATCCCATCCCATCCCAGTGATCCCATCCCATCCAATCCCATCCCATCCCATGCATTCCCATCCCAGGAATCCCATCCCATCCCATCCCAGGGATCCCATCCCATCCCATCCCATCCAATCCCTTTCCCATCCCATCCCATCCCATCCCATCCCATCCCATCCCATCCCAACCCATCCCAGGGATCCCATCACAGGGATCCCATCCCAGGGATCCCATCCCATCCGATTCCATCCCCGGGACCCCATCCCAGGGATTCCATCCCATCCCAGGGATCCCATCCCATACGAGGGATCACATTCCAGGGATCCCATTGCTAGGATCCCATCTCATCCCATCCCAGGGATCCAATCCCATCCCATCTCATCTCAGGGATCCCAGAAGATCCCATCCAACGGTTCCCAACCCATCCCAACCCATCCCATCCCATGGATCCCATCCCAGGAATCCCATCCCAGGGATCCCATCCCATCCCAGGGATGCCATCCCATCCCATCCCATCAAAGGGTCCCATCCCATCCCATTCCATCCCATCCCAGGGATCCCATCCCATCCCATCCCATCCCATCCCATCCCAGGGATCCCATCGCATGGAACCCATCCCAACCCAGGGATCCCATCCCATTCCAACCCATCCCATCCCATCCCAGGGATCCCAACCCAGGGATCCCATCCTATCCCAGGGATCCCATCCCAAGGGTTCCATCCCATCCCAGGGATCCCATCACATCCCAGGGATCACATTCCAGGGATCCCATCCCAGGGATCCCATCCCATCCCAGGGATCCCATCCCATCCCATCACAGAGATCCCATACCAGGGATTCCATCCCATCCCCTGGTCCCCATCCCAGGGATTCCATCCCATCCCAACGCATCCCATCCCATGGATACCATCCGATCCCAGAGATCCCATCCCAGGGATCCCATCCCATCCCAGGGATCCCATCCCATCCTACCCCATCCCATCCCATCCTATCCCATCCCATCCCATCCCATCCTATCCCATCGCATCCCATCCCATCCTATCCCATCGCATCCCATCCCATCCCATCCCATCCTAGGGATCCCATACCAGGTATCACATCCCATCCCAGGGATCCCATTCCGTACCATCCCAGGGATCCCATTCCATCCCATCCCATCCCATCGATCCCATCCCATCCCAACCCAGTGTAGCCAATCCCATCCCATCCCACCCCATCCCATCCAATCCCATCCCACCCCATCCCATGCCATCGCATGCCATCCCATCCCATCCCATCCCATCCCATCCCATCCCAGGGACACCATCCCAGGGATACCATACCATCCCAACCCATCCCATCCAATCCCATCCCATCCCATCCCAACCCATCCCATCCCATCCCATCCCATCCCATCCCATCCCATCCAATCCCAGGGATCCCATCCCATCTCACCCCATCCCATCCCAGGGATCACATCCCATCCCACGGATCCCATCCCATCCCAGGCATCCCATCCGATCCCATCCCAGGGATCCCATCCCATACCATCCCATCCCATCGCAGGGATCCCATCCCATCCCATCCCATCCCATCCCATCCCATCCCATCACATCACATCCCATCCCAGCGATCTCGTCCCAGGGATTCCATCCCATCCCAGTGATCCCATCCCATCCCACCCATTCCCATCCCAGGAATCCCATCCCATCACATCTCACGGATCCCATAACATCCCAGGGGTCCCATCCCATCCCATCCCATCCCAGGGATCCCATCCCAGGGATTCCATCCCATCCCAGTGATCCCATCCCATACGAGGGATCACATTCCAGGGATCCCATCCCAGGGATCCCATCCCATCCCAGGGATCCCATCCCATCCCAACATATCCCATCCCATCCTCTCCCATCCAAGGGATCCTATCCCATCCCAAGTAACCCATCCCATGGATCCCATCCCAGGGAGGCCATCCCATCCCAGGGATCCCAACCCATCCCAGGGATCCCATCCCATCCCAGGGATCCCATCCCATCCCAGCTATCCCATCCCAGGGATTCCATCCCATCCCAGGGATCCCATTTCATCTGTTCCCATCCCAGGGATCCCATCCCATTCCATCCCATCCCAGGGATCCCATCCCATCCCAACCCATCCCACCCCATCACATTCCATCCCATCCCAGGGATCCAATCCCATCCCAACCCATCCCATCCCATGGATCCCATCCCATCCCAGGGATCCCATCCCATCCCATCCCATACCATCCCAGGGATCGCATCCCATCCCTTCCCATCCCATCCCATCCCTTCCCATCCCATCCCATCCCATCCCATCCCATCCCATCCCATCCCAGGGATACCATCACAGGGATCCCATCCCAGGGATCCCATCCCATTCCATTCCATCCCCGGCATCCCATCCCAGGGATTCCATCCCATCCCACGGATCCCATCCCATACGAGGGATCACATTCCAGGGATCCCATCCCTAACATCACATCTCATCCCATCCCAGGGATCCAATCCCATCCCATCTCATCCCAGGGAGCCCATCCCATCCCATCCAACGGTTCCCAACCCATCCCAACCCATCCCTTCCCATGGATCCCATCCCTTCCCATCCCATCCCATCCCATCCCAGGGATCCCATCCCATCACAGGGATAACACCCCAGGGATCCCATCCCAGGGATCCCATCCCATTCCATCCCATCCCATCTCATCCCAGGGATCACATCCCATCCCAGGGATCCCATGTTAGAGATCTCATCCCATCTCACGGATGCTATCCCAGGGATTCGATCCCAACGCAGGAATCCCATACTATCCCATCCCATCCCATCCCATCACATCCCAGGGATCCCATCCCAGGGATCCCATCCCTGTGATCCCATCCCATCCCCGGGATCCCATTCCAGGGATTCCATCCCATCCCAGGGATCCCAACCCATACGAGGGATCACAATCCAGGGATCCCATCCCAGGGATCCCATCCCATTGTAGCCCATCCCATCCCTTCCCACCCCATCCCATCCCGTCCCGTCCCATCACATCCCATCCCAGATATCCCATCCCAGGGATCCCATCCCATCCCAGGGATCCCATCCCATCCCAGGGATCCCATCCGATCCCATCCCATCCCATCCAATCCCAAACCATCCCATCCCATCCAATCCCATCCCATCCCATCCCATCCCATCCCATCCCATCCCATCCCATCCCATCCCATCCCATCCCATCCCATCCCATCCCTGGGATCCCATACCAGAGATCCCATCCCATCCCAGGAATACCATCCCATCCCATTCCAGGGATTCCATCCCATCCCAGTGAACACATCCCATCCCAGGGATCCCATCCCATCCCAGGTATCCCATCCCATCCCATCCCAACCCATCCCATCCCATCCTACCCCATCCCATCCCATCCTATGCCATCCCATCCCCTCCCATCCCATCCTAGGGATCCCATACCAGGTATCCCATCCCATCCCAGGGATCCCATTCCGTACCATCCCAGGGATCCCATTTCATCCCATCCCATCGATCCCATCCCATCCCAACCCATTGTAGCCAATCCCATCCCACCCCATCCCATCTAATCCCATCCCATCCCATCCCATCCCATCCCATCCCATCCCATCCCAGGGACACCATCCCAGGGATACCATACCATCCCATCCCATCGCAGGGATCCCATCCCATCCCATCCCGTCCCATCCCACCCCATCCCATCCCATCCCAGGGATCCCATCCCATCCCACGTATCCCATCCCATCCCATCTCATCCCGCGGATCCCATGCCATGGCATCCCATCCCATCCCATCCCATCCCATCCCATCCCATCCCATCCCATCCCATCCCATCCCATTGTAGCCCATCCCATCCCTTCCCACCCCATCCCATCCCGTCCCATCACATCCCATCCCAGATATCCCATCCCAGGGATCCCATCCCATCCCAGGGATCCCATCCCATCCCATCCCATCCCAGGGAACCCATCCCAGGGATCCCATCCCATCCCCGGGTCCCCATCCCAGGGATTCCATCCCATCCCAGGTATCCCATCCGAACCAATCCTAACCCAGGGATCCCATCCCATCCAATCCCAGGGATCCCATCCGATCCCATCCCATCCCATCCCATCCCATCCCATCCCATCCCATCCCATCTCACCCCATCCCATCCCAGGGATCACATCCCATCCCATCCCAGCCATCCCATCCAATCCCATCCAGGGATCCCATCCCATCCCATCCCATCCCAGGGATCCCATCCCATCCCATCACATCCCATCCCAGGGATCCCATCCCATCCCATCCCATCCCAGCCATCCCATCCGATCCCATCCAGGGATCCCATCCCATCCCATCCCATCCCATCCCATCCCATCCCATCCCATCCCAGGGATCCCATCCCATCCCATCCCATCCCATCCCACGGATCCCATCCCAGGGATACCATACCATCCCAACCCATCCCATCCAATCCCATCCCATCCCATCCCAACCCATCCCATCCCATCCAATCCCAGGGATCCCATCCCATCCCATCCCATCTCACCCCATCCCATCCCAGGGATCACATCCCATCCCACGGATCCCATCCCATCCCATCCCAGGCATCCCATCCGATCCCATCTCAGGGATCCCATCCCATACCATCCCATCCCATCGCAGGGATCCCATCCCATCCCATCCCATCACATCCCATCCGAGCGATCTCATCCCAGCGATTCCATCCCATCCCTGCGATCCCATCCCATCCCACCCATTCCCATCCCAGGAATCCCATCCCATCACATCCCACGGATCCCATAACATCCCAGGGATCCCATCCCATCCCATCCCATCCCATCCCATCCCATCCCAGGGATCCCATCCCAGGGATTCCATCCCATCCCAGGGATCCCATCCCATACGAGGGATCACATTCCAGGGATCCCATCCCAGGGATCCCATCCCATCCCAGGGATCCCATCCCATCCCAACATATCCCATCCCATCCTCTCCCATCCCAGGGATCCTATCCCATCCCAAGTAACCCATCCCATGGATCCCATCCCAGGGAGGCCATCCCATCCCAGGGATCCCAACCCATCCCATGGATCCCATCCCATCCGATCCCATCCCAGGGATCCCATCGCATCCCATCGAATCCCATCCCAACCCATGCCATCCCATCCAATCCCATCCCATCCCATCCCATTCCATCCCAACCCATCCCATCCCATCCCATCCCATCCCATCCCATCCCATCCCATCCCAGGGATCCCATCACAGGGTTCCCATCTCATCCCAGGGATCCAATCCCAGCGATCCTATCCCATCCCAACCCATCCCAACCCATCCCATCCCATCCCATCGATCCCATCCCATCCCATCCCATCCCATCCCAGGGATCCCATACCAGGGATCACATCCCATCCAAGTGATCCCATCCCAGGGATCCCAACCCATCCCATCCCCTCCGCTCCCATCCCATTGATCCCATCCCATCCCAACCCATTCTAGCCCATCCCATCCCATCCAATCCCATCCCATCCCATGCAATCACATCCGATCCCATCCCATGTATCCCATCCCATGGATACCATCCGATCCCATCCCAGTGCAGGGATCCCATCCCATCCCATCCCAGCGATCTCATCCCAGGTATTCCATCCCATCACAGGGATCCCATCCCAACAAATCCCATCACAGGGATCCCATCCCATCCCATCCCAGGGATCCCATCCCATTCCAGGGATCCCATCCCATCCCATCCCATCCCATCCCATCCCATCCCAGGGATCCCATCCCATTCCATCCCATCCCATCTCATCCCAGGGATCACATCCCATCCCAGGGATCCCATGTTAGAGATCTCATCCCATCTCACGGATGCCATCCCAGGGATTCGATCCCAACGCAGGAATCCCATACTATCCCAGGGATCCCATCCCATCCCATCCCAGGAATCCCATCCGATTCCAGGGATCCCAACCCATCCCAGTGAACACATCCCATCCCAGGGATCCCATCCCATCCCAGGGATCCCATCCCATCCCATCCCATCCCAGGCATCCCATCCCATCCCATCCGATCCCATCCGATCCCATCCCAGGTATCCCATCCCAGGGATCCCATCCCATCCCATCCCCTCCCATCCCATATCATCCCTGCTATCTCATGCCAGGTATTCCATCCCATCCCAGGGGTCACATCCCAACCAATCTCATCGCTGGGATACGATCCCATCCCATCCCAGGGATCCCATCCCATCCCAGGGATCCCATCCCATCCCATCCCACCCATTCCCATCCTAGGAATCCCATCCCATCACATCCCACGGATCCCATAACATCCCAGGGATCCCATCCCATCCCAGGGATCCCATCCAAGGGATCCCATCTCATCCCAGAGATCCAATGCCAGAGGTCCTATCCCATCCCATCCCATCCCATCCCATCCCATCCCATCCCATCCCATCCCAGGGATCCCATCCCATCCCAGGGATCCCATCGCATTCCAACCCATCCCAGGCATCCCATCCCAGAGATTCCATCCCATCCCAGGGATGCCATCCCAGGGATTCGATCCCAACCCAGGGATCCCATCCTATCCCAGGGATTCCATCCCAGGGATCCCATCCCATCCCATCCGATGCCATCCCAGGGATCCCATCCCATCCCATCGAATCCCATCCCAACCCGTGCCATCCCATCCAATCCCATCCCATCCCATCCCATCCAATCCCATCCCATCCCATCCCATCCCATCCCATCCCATCCCATCCCAGGGATCCCATGCCATCGAAGGGATCCCATCCCATCCCGTCCCATCCCATCCTACCCCATCCCATCCCATCCCATCCCATCCCAGGGATCCCATACCAGGTATCCCATCCCATCCCAGGGATCCCATTCCATCCCATCCCATCCCATCCCATCCCATCCCATCCCATCCCATCCCATCCCATCCCATCGATCCCATCCCATCCCAACCCATTGCAGCCAATCCCATCCCACCCCATCCCATCCAATCCCATGCCATCCCATCCCATCCCATCCCAGGGACACCATCCCAGGGATATCATACCATCCCATCCCATCGCAGGGATCCCATCCCATCCCATCCCATCCCAGCGATCTCATCCCAGGGATTCCATCCCATCCCAGGTATCCCATCCCAACCTATCCCAGCCCAGGGATCCCATCCCGTCCCATCCAATCCCAGGGATCCCATCCCATCCCATCTCACCCCATCCCATCCCAGGGATCCCATCCCATCCCACGGATCCCATCCCATCCCATCCAAGGCATCCCATCTGATCCCATCCCAGGGATCCCATCCCATCGCATCCCATCCCATCCCAGGGATCCCATCCCAGGGATCCCATCCCAGGGATCCCATCCCATCCCCTCCCCTCCCATCCCATCGATCCCATCCCATCCCAACCCATTCTAGCCCATCCCATCCCATCTGATCCCATCCCATCCCATCCCATCCCATCCGATCCCAGGGATCCCATCCCATCCCAACCCATCCCATCCCATCCTACCCCATCCCATCCCATCCCATCCCATCCCATCCCATCCCATCCCATCCCATCTTAGGGATCCCATACGAGGTATCCCATCCCATCCCAGGGATCCCATCCCATCCCAACCCATCCCATACCATCCTACCCCATCCCAACCCATCCCATCCCATCCTACCCCATCCCATCCCATCCCATCCCATCCCATCCCATCCTAGGGATGCCATACCAGGTATCCCATCCCATCCCAGGGATCCCATTCCGTACCATCCCAGGGATCCCATTTCATCCCATCCCATCCCATCGATCCCATCCCATCCCAACCCATTGTAGCCAATCCCATCCCATCCCACCCCATCCCATCCCATCCCATCCCATCCCATCCTATCCCATCCCATCCCATCCCAGGGACACCATCGCAGGGATACCGTCCCATCCCATCCCAACCCAGGGATCCCATCCCATCCCATCCAATCCCAGGGATCCCATCCCATCCCATCCCATCCCATCCCATCCCATCCCATTCCATCCCCGGGATCCCATCCCAGGGATTCCATCCCATCCCAGGGATCCCATCCCATACGAGGGATCACATTCCAGGGATCCCATCGCTAGGATCCCATCTCATCCCATCCCAGGGATCCAATCCCATCCCATCTCATCTCAGGAATCCCAGAAGATCCCATCCAACGGTTCCCAACCCATCCCAATCCATCCCATCCCATGGATCCCATCCCAGGGATCCCATCCCAGGGATCCCATCCCATCCCAGGGTTGCCATCCCATCCCATCCCATCCCAGGGATCCCATCCCATCCCATTCCATCCCATCCCAGGGATCCCATCCCATCGCATCCCATCCCATCCCATCCCATCCCATCCCATCCCTTCCCATCCCATCCCATCCCATCCCATCCCATCCCATCCCAGGGATCCCATCCCAGGGATCCCATCCCATCCCATCCCATCCCAGGGAGCCCTTCCCATCCCATCCCAGGGATCCCATCCCAGGGATCCCATCCCCTCCCATCCCATCCCAGGGATCCCATCCCATGGAACCCATCCCAACCCAGGGATCCCATCCCATTCCAACCCATCCCATCCCATCCCAGGGATCCCATTCCAGAGATTCCATCCCATCCCAGGGATGCCACCCCAGGGATTCGATCCCACCCCAGGGATCCCATCCTATCCCAGGGATTCCATCCCATCCCAGGGATCCCATCCCATACGAGGGATCACATTCCAGGGATCCCATCCCAGGGATCCCATCCCATCCCAGACATCCCATCCCATCCCAACCCATCCCGTCCCATCCCATCCTCTCCCATCCCAGGGATCCTATCCCATCCCAAGTAACCCATCCCATGGATCCCATGCCAGGGATCCCATCCCATCCCAGGGATCCCAACCCATCCCAGGGATCCCATCCCATCCCATCCCAGAGATCCCATCCCATCCCGGCTATCCCACCCCAGGGATTCCATCCCATCGCAGGGATCCCATTTCATCTGTTCCCATCCCAGGGATCCCATCCCATCCCATCCCATCCCAGGGATGCCATCCCATCCCATCCCATCCCATTCCAGGGATCCAATCCCATCCCAACCCATTCCATCCCATGGATCCCATCCCATCCCATGGATCCCATCCCATCCCAGGGATCGCATCCCATCCCAACCAATCCCATCCCACCCCATCCCATCCCATTCCATCCCATCCCATCCCATCCCATCCCATCCGATCCCATCCCATGCCATCCCAGGGATCCCATCCCTGGGATCCCATCCCATCCTACCCCATCCCATCCCATCCCATCCCATCCCATCCCATCCCATCCCCGGGATCCCATCACAGGGATCCCATCCCAGGGATCACATCCCATCCCATTCCATCCCCGCGATCCCATCCCAGGGATTCCATCCCATGTCAGGGATCCCATCCCATACGAGGGATCACAATCCAGGGGTCCCATCCCTGGGATCCCATCTCATCCCATCCCAGGGATCCAATCCCATCCCATCTCATCCCAGGGATCCCATCCCATCCCATCCCATCCCATCCCGTCCAATCCCATCCCAGGGATCCCATACCAGGTATCCCATCCCATCCCAGGGATCCCATTCCGTACCATCCCAGGGATCCCATTCCATCCCATCCCATCCCATCCCATCCCATCCCATCCCATCCCATCCCATCCCATCCCATCCCATCCCATCCCATCGATCCCATCCCATCCCAACCCATTGCATCCAATCCCATCCCATCCCACCCCATCCCATCCCAGGGACACCATCCCAGGGATACCATACCATCCCATCCCATCGCAGGTATCCCATCCCATCCCGTCCCGTCCCATCCCATCCCACTCCACCCCATCCCATCCCATCCCATCCCATCCCATCCCATCCCATCCCATCCCATCCCATCCCATCCCATCCCAGCGATCTCATCTCAGGGATTCCATCCCATCCCAGTTATCCCATCCCCACCAATCCCAACCCAGGGATCCCATCCCATCCCATCTCATCCCATCCCAGGGATCCCATCCCATCCCACGTATCCCATCCCATCCCATCCCATCTCATCCCGCGAATCCCATGCCATGTCATGGCATCCCATCCCATCCCATCCCATCCCATCCCATCCCATCCCATCGCCGGGATCCCATCCCATCCAAACCCATCCCATCCCATCCTACCCCATCCCATCCCATCCTATCCCATCCCATCCCATCCCATACCATCCCATCCCGTCCCATCACATCCCATCCCAGATATCCCATCCCAGATATCCCATCCCATCCCAGGTATCCCATCCCATCCCATCCCATCCCAGGGATCCCATCCGATCCCATCCCATCCAATCCCATCCCATCCCATCCCATCCCATCCCAGGGATCCCATACCAGGGATACCATCCCATCCCCTCGTCCCCATCCCCGGGATTCCATCCCATCCCAACCCATCCCATCCCATCCTACCCCATCCCATCCCATCCTATCCCATCCCATCCCATCCCATCCCATCCCATCCCATCCCGTCCTAGGGATCCCATACCAGGTATCCCATCCCATCCCAGGGATCCCATTCCGTACCATCCCAGGGATCCCATTTCATCCCATCCCATCCCATCGATCCCATCCCATCCCAACCTATTGTAGCCAATCCCATCCCATCCCACCCCATCCCATCCAATCCCATCCCATCCCATCCCATCCCATCGCAGGGATCCCATCCCATCCCATCCCATCCCATCACATCACATCCCATCCCAGCGATCTCATCCCAGGGATTCCATCCCATCCCAGGTATCCCATCCCAACCCATCCCAACCCAGGGATCCCTTCCCATCCAATCCCAGGGATCCCATCCCATCCCATCCCATCCCATCCCATCTCACCCCATCCCATCCCAGGGATCCCATCCCATCCCACGGATCCCATCCCATCCCATCCCAGGTATCCCATCCCATCCCCTCCGCTCCCATCCCATAGATCCCATCCCATCCCAACCCATTCTAGCCCATCCCATCCCATCCGATCCCATCCCATGCAAACACATCCGATCCCATCCCATGTATCCCATCCCAGGGATACCATCCGATCCCATCCCATCCCATCCCATCCCAGCGATCTCATCCCAGGTATTCCATCCCATCCCAGGGATCCCATCCCAACAAATCCCATCACAGGGATCCCATCCCATCCCATCACAGGGATCCCATCCCATCCCATCCCAGTGATCCCATCCCATCCAATCCCATCCCATCCCATGCATTCCCATCCCAGGAATCCCATCCCATCCCATCCCAGGGATCCCATCCCATCCCATCCCATCCCATCCTATCCCTTCCCATCCCATCCCATCCCATCCCATCCCATCCCAACCCATCCCAGGGATCCCATCCCAGGGATTCCATCCCATCCCAGGGATCCCATCCCATACGAGGGATCACATTCCAGGGATCCCATTGCTAGGATCCCATCTCATCCCATCCCAGGCATCCAATCCCATCACATCTCATCTCAGGTATCCCAGAAGATCCCATCCAGCGGTTCCCAACCCATCCCAACCCATCCCATCCCATGGATCCCATCCCAGGGATCCCATCCCAGGGATCCCATCCCATCCCAGGGATGCCATCCCATCCCATCCCATCCCAGGTATCCCATCCCATCCCATTCCATCCCATCCCAGGGATCCCATCCCATCCAATCCCATCCCATCGCATCCCATCCCATCCTATCCCATCCCTTCCCATCCCATCCCATCCCAGGGATCCCATCCCATCCCAGGGATCCCATCCCATTCCATCCCATCCGATCTCATCCCAGGGATCACATCCCATCCCATGGATCCCATACCAGGGATCCCATCCCAGGGATCCCATCCCTTCCCATTCCATCCCATTCCAGGGATCCCATCCCATCCCATCCCAGGAATCCCATCCCATCCCATTCCAGGGATCCCATCCCATCCCAGTGAACACATCCCAACCCAGGGATCCCATCCGGTTCCAGGGATCCCATCCCATCCCAGGGATCCCATCCGATCCAATCCCAGTGATCCCATCCCATCCCAACCAATCCCATCCCACCCCATCCCATCCCATTCCATCCCATCCCATCCCATCCCATCCCATCCCATCCCATCCCATCCCATCCCATCCCATACGGTGCCAGGGACCCCATCCCATCCCAGGGATCCCATCCCATCCCTTCCCATCCCATCCCAACCCATCCCATCCCATTCCATCCCCCGGATCCCATCCCAGGGATTCCATCCCATCCCAGGGATCCCATCCCATACGAGGGATCACATTCCAGGGATCCCATCGCTAGGATCCCATCTCATCCCATCCCATCCCATCCCATCCCATCCCATCCCATCCCATCCCATCCCATCCCATCCCATCCCATCCCAGGGATCCCATCACAGGGATGCCATCCCAGGGATCACATCCCATCCCATTCCATCCCCGCGATCCCATCCCAGGGATTCCATCCCATGTCAGGGATCCCATCCCATACGAGGGATCACAATCCAGGGGTCCCATCCCTGGGATCCCATCTCATCCCATCCCAGGGATCCAATCCCATCCCATCTCATCCCAGGGATCCCATCCCATCCCATCCCATCCCATCCCATCCCGTCCAATCCCATCCCAGGGATCCCATACCAGGTATCCCATCCCATCCCAGGGATCCCATTCCGTACCATCACAGGGATCCCATCCCATCCCATCCCATCCCATCCCATCCCATCCCATCCCATCCCATCCCATCCCATCGATCCCATCCCATCCCAACCCACTGCATCCAATCCCATCCCATCCCACCCCATCCCATCCCAGGGACACCATCCCAGGGATACCATACCATCCCATCCCATCGCAGGTATCCCATCCCATCCCGTCCCGTCCCATCCCATCCCACTCCACCCCATCCCATCCCATCCCATCCCATCCCATCCCATCCCATCCCATCCCATCCCATCCCATCCCATCCCATCCCAGCGATCTCATCTCAGGGATTCCATCCCATCCCAGTTATCCCATCCCCACCAATCCCAAGCCAGGGATCCCATCCCATCCCATCTCATCCCATCCCAGGGATCCCATCCCATCCCACGTATCCCATCCCATCCCATCCCATCTCATCCCGCGGATCCCATGCCATGTCATGGCATCCCATACCATCCCATCCCATCCCATCCCATCCCATCGCAGGGATCCCATCCCATCCAAACCCATCCCATCCCATCCTACCCCATCCCATCCCATCCTATCCCATACCATCCCATCCCGTCCCATCACATCCCATCCCAGATATCCCATCCCAGATATCCCATCCCATCCCAGGTATCCCATCCCATCCCATCCCATCCCAGGGATCCCATCCGATCCCATCCCATCCAATCCCATCCCATCCCATCCCAGGGATCCCATACCAGGGATACCATCCCATCCCCTCGTCCCCATCCCCGGGATTCCATCCCATCCCAACCCATCCCATCCCAGGGATCCCATCCCATCCCAGGGATCCCATCCCATCCCATCCCAGGGATCCCATCCCATCCCAACCCATCCCATCCCATCCCATCCCATCCCATCCCATCCCATCCCATCCCATCCCATCCCATCCCATCCCATCCTAGGGATCCCATACCAGGTATCCCATCCCATCCCAGGGATCCCATTTCATCCCATCCCATCCCATCGATCCCATCCCATCCCAACCCATTGTAGCCAATCCCATCCCATCCCACCCCATCCCATCCAATCCCATCCCATCCCATCCCATCCCATCCCATCGCATCCCATCCCATCCCATCCCAGCGATCTCATCCCAGGGATTCCATCCCATCCCAGGTATCCCATCCCAACCCATCCCAACCCAGGGATCCCATCCCATCCAATCCCAGGGATCCCATCCCATCCCATCCCATCCCATCTCACCCCATCCCATCCCAGGGATCCCATCCCATCCCACGGATCCCATCCCATCCCATCCCAGGTATCCCATCCCATCCCCTCCGCTCCCATCCCATAGATCCCATCCCATCCCAACCCATTCTAGCCCATCCCATCCCATCCGATCCCATCCCATGCAAACACATCCGATCCCATCCCATGTATCCCATCCCAGGGATCCCATCCCATCCCAGGGATCCCATCCCATTCCATCCCATCCGATCTCATCCCAGGGATCACATCCCATCCCAGGGATCCCATGTCAGAGATCCCATCCCATATCAAGGATGCCATCCCAGGGATTCGATCCCAACGCAGGAATCCCATACTATCCCAGGGATCCCATTCCAGGGATCCCATCCCATCCCAGTGAACACATCCCAACCCAGGGATCCCATCCGGTCCCAGGGTTCCCATCCCATCCCAGGGATCCCATCCGATCCAATCCCAGTGATCCCATCCCATCCCAACCAATCCCATCCCACCCCATCCCATCCCATTCCATCCCATCCCATCCCATCCCATCCGATCCCATCCGATCCCATCCCATAAGGTGCCAGGGACCCCATCCCATCCCAGGGATCCCATCCCATCCCTTCCCATCCCATCCCAACCCATCCCATCCCATTCCATCCCCGGGATCCCATCCCAGGGATTCCATCCCATCCCAGGGATCCCATCCCATACGAGGGATCACATTCCAGGGATCCCATCGCTAGGATCCCATCTCATCCCATCCCAGGGATCCAATCCCATCACATCTCATCCCAGGGATCCCATAAGATCCCATCCAAGGGTTCCCAACCCATCCCAACCCATCCCATCCCATGGATCCCATACCAGGGATCCCATCCCAGGGATCCCATCCCTTCCCATTCCATCCCATCCCAGGGATCCCATCCCATCCCATCCCATCGCATCCCATCCCATCCTATCCCATCCTTTCCCATCCCATCCCATCCCAGGGATCCCATCCCAACCCAGGGATAACATCCCAGGGATCCCATCCCATCCAAGTGATCCCATCCCATTCCATCCCATCCCATCCCATCTCATCCCACGGATCACATCCCACCCAGGGATCCCATGTCAGAGATCCCATCCCATCTCACGGATGCCATCCCAGGTATTCGATCCCAAAGCAGGAATCCCATACTATTCCAGGGATCTCATTCCAGGGATCCCATCCCATCCCATCCCAGGAATCCCATCCCATCCCATCCCATTCCAGGGACCCCATCCCATCCCAGTGAACGCATCCCATCCCAGGGATCCCATCCCATCCCAGGGATCCCTTCCCATCCCATCCCATCCCATCCCATCCCATCCCATCCCATCCCATCCCATTCCAGGGATCCCATCCCATCCCAGTGAACACATCCCATCCCAGGGATCCCATCCCATGCCAGGCATCCCATCCCATCCCCTCCGCTCCCATCCCATCGATCCCACCCATTCCCAACCCATTCTAGCCCATCCCATCCCATCCGATCCCATCCCATGCAATCACATCCAATCCCATCCCATGTATCCCATCCCAGGGATACCATCCGATCCCATCCCAGCGCCGGGATCCCATCCCATCCCATCCCATCCCATCCCATCCCATCCCATCCCATCCCATCCCATCCCAGCGATCTCATCCCAGGTATTCCATCCCATCCCAGGGATCCCATCCCAACAAATCCCATCCCAGGGATCCCATCCCATCCCATCACAGGGATCCCATCCCAAACCTGTGATCCCATCCCATCCAATCCCATCCCATCCCATGCATTCCCATCCCAGGAATGCCATCCCATCCCATTCCAGGGATCCCATCCCATTCCAGGGACCCCATCCCAGCCCAGGGATCCCATCCCAGGGATCGCATCCCATCTCAGGGATCCCATTCCATCCCATCAAAGGATACCATCCCATCCCATCCCATCCCATCCAATCCCCTCCCATCCCATCCCTGGGATCCCATCCCAGGGATCCCATTCTTGGGATCCCATCCCATCTGAGGGATCCCATCCCATCCCATCCCGTCCCACACCATCCCATCCCATCCCATCCCATCCCAGAGATCCCATCCCATCCCAACCCATCCCATCCAATCCCATCCCATCCCATCCCAACCCATCCCATCCCATCCCATCCCATCCCATTCCATCCCATCCCATCCCAGGGATCCCATCCCAGGGATCCCATCCCATCCCCGGGATCCCATCCCAGGGATTCCATCCCATCCCAGGGATCCCATCCCATACGAGGGATCACAATCCAGGGATCCCATCCCTGGGATCCCATCTCATCCCATCCCAGGGATCCAATCCCATCCCATCTCATCCCAGGGATTCCATAACATCCCATCCCAGGGTTCCCAACCCATCCCAACCCATGCCATCCCATCCAATCCCATCCCATCCCATTACATTCCATCCCATCCCACCCCATCCCATCCCATCCCATCCCATCCCATCCCATCCCATCCCATCCCATCCCATCCCATCCCATCCCATCCCATCCCATCCCAGGGATACCATCCCGGAGTTCCCATCTCATCCCAGGGATCCAATCCCAGCGATCCTATCCCATCCCATCCCATCCCACCCCATCCCATCCCATCAAATCCCATCCCATCCCATCCTATCCCATCCCATCCCATCCCATCCCAGGGATCCCATCCCATTGCAACCCATCCCATCCCATCCCACCCCATACCATCCCATTCCATCCCATCCCATCCCAGGGATCCCATCCCATCTGTTCCCAGCCCAAGTATCCTATCCCATCCCGTCCCATCCAAGGGAACCCATCCGTTCCCAACCCAGGAATCCCATCCCTTCCCCTGCCAGAGATCCCATCCCATTCCAGGGATCCCATCCCATCCCAGGGATCCCATCCCATCCCATCCCATCCCAGGGGTCGCATCCCATCCCATCCAATCCGATCCCATCCCGTGCCATCCCAGGGATCCCATCCCATCCCAGGGATCCCATCCCATCCCATCCCAGGGATCCCATCCCATCCCATCCTATGAATCCCACACCAGGGATCCAATCCCATCCCAGTGATCCAATCCCAGCGATTCTATCCCATCCCAGGGATCCCGTCCCATCCCATCCCATCCCAGGGATCCCATCCCATGGAACCCATCCCATCACATTCCATCCCATCCCATCCCATCCCATCCCATCTCATCCTAGGGATCCCATACCAGGTATCCCATCCCATCCCAGGGATCCCATTCTGTACCATCCCAGGGATCCCATTTCATCCCATCCCATCCCATCGATCCCATCCCATCCAAACCCATTGTAGCCAATCCCATCCCATCCCACCCCATCCCATCCAATCCCATCCCATCCCATCCCATCCCATCCCATCCCATCCCATCCCATCCCATCCCATCCCATCCCATCCCATGCCATCCCAGGTATCCCATCCCAACCAATCCCAACCCAGGGATACCATCCCATCCAATCCCAGGGATCCCATCCATCCCATCCCATCCCATCTCACCCCATCCCATCCCAGGGATAACATCCCATCCCACGGATCCCATCCCATCCCATCCCAGGCATCCCATCCGATCCCATCCCAGGGATCCCATCCCATCGCATCCCATCCCATCCCAGGGATCCCATCCCAGGGATCCCATCCCATCCCTTCCCATCCCAGGGATCCCATCTCATCCCAGGGATCCAATCCCAGAGATCCTCTCCCATCCCATCCCATCCCAGGGATCCCATCCCATGGAACCCATCCCAATCCAGGGATCCCATCCCATCCCATTCCAGGGAACCCGTCCCATCCCATCCCATCCCATCCCATCCCATCCCATCCCATCCCATCCCATCCCATCCCATCCCATCCCATCCCATCCCATTGTAGCCCATCCCATCCCTTCCCACCCCATCCCATCCCATCCCGTCCCATCCCATCCCATCCCATCCCAGATATCCCATCCCAGGGATCCCATCCCATCCCAGGGATACCATCCCATCCCATCCCAGGGATCCCATCCGATCCCATCCCATCCAATCCCATCCCATCCCATCCCATCCCATCCCATCCCATCCCATCCCAGGGATCCCATACCAGAGATCCCATCCAATCCCCGGGTCCCCATCCCAGGGATTCCATCCCATCCCAACCCATCCCATCCCATGGATACCATCCCATCCCAGAGATCCCATCCCAGGGATCCCATCCCATCCCAGGGATCCCATCCCGACCCATCCCATCCCATCCTACCCCATCCCATCCCATCCTATCCCATCCCATCTCCTCCAATCCCATCCTAGGGATCCCATACCAGGCATCCCATCCCATCCCAGGGATCCTATTTCATCCCATCCCATCCCATCCCATCACATCCAACCCCATCCCATCCCATCCCATCCCATCCCATCGCAGGGATCCCATCCCATCCCATCCCATCCCATCACATCCCATCCCAGCGATCTCATCCCAGGGATTCCATCCCATCCCAGGTATACCATCCCAACCAATCCTAACCCAGGGATCCCATCCCATCCAATCCCAGGGATCCCATCCCATCCAATCCCAGGGATCCCATCCCATCCCATCCCATCCCATCCCATCCCATCCCATCTCAACCCATCCCATCCCAGGGATCACATCCCATCCCACGGATCCCATCCCATCCCATCCCAGGCATCCAATCCGATCCTATCCAAGGGATCCCATCCCATCCCATCCCATCCCAGGGATCCCATCCCATCCCATCCCATCCCATCCCATCCCAGGGATCCCATCCCATGGAACCCATCCCAACCCAGGGATCCCATCCCATTCCAACCCATCCCATCCCATCCCAGGGATCCCATCCCAGAGATTCCATCCCATCCCAGGGATGCCATCCCAGGGATTCGATCCCAACCCAGGGATCCCATCCTATCCCAGGGATCCCTTCCCAGGGATTCCATCCCATCCCAGGGATCCCATCCCATCCCAGGGATCACATTCCAGGGATCCCATCCCAGGGATCCCGTCCCATCCCAGGGATCCCATCCCATCCCATCCCATCCCATCCCATCCCATCCCATCCCAGGGATCCCATACCAGGGACCCCATCCCATCCCCGGGTCCCCATCCCAGGGATTCCATCCCATCCCAACCCATCCCAACCCATCCCATCCCATGGATACCATCCGATCCCTGAGATCCCATCCCAGGGATCCCATCCCAGGGATCCCATCCCATCCTACCGCATCCCATCCCATCCTATCCCATCGCATCCCATCCCATCCTAGGGATCCCATACCAGGTATCCCATCCCATCCCAGGGATCCCATTCCGTACCATCCCAGGGATCCCATTCCATCCCATCCCATCCCATCCCATCCCATCGATCACATCCCATCCCAACCCATTGTAGCCAATCCCATCCCATCCCACCCCATCCCATCCAATCCCATCCCATCCCACCCCATCCCATCCCATCCCATCCCATCCCATCCCAGGGACACCATCCCAGGGATACCATACCATCCCAACCCATCCCATCCAATCCCATCCCATCCCAACCCATCCCATCCAATCCCATCCCATCCAATCCCAGGGATCCCATCCCATCCCATCCCATCTCACCCCATCCCATCCCAGGGATCACATCCCATCCCATGGATCCCATCCCATCCCATCCCATCCCATCCCACCCATTCCCATCCCAGGAATCCCATCCCATCACATCCCACGGATCCCATAACATCCCAGGGATCCCATCCCATCCCATCCCAGGGATCCCATCCCAGGGATTCCATCCCATCCCAGGGATCCCATCCCAACAAATCCCATCACAGGGATCCCATCCCATCCCATCACAGGGATCCCATCCCATCACAGGGATCCCATCCCATCCAATCCCATCCCATCCCATCCATTCCCATCCCAGGAATCCCATCCCATCCCAGGGATCCCATCCCATTCCAGGGATCCCATCCCATCCCATGCCATCACATCCCATCCCATTCCATCCCATCCCATCCCATCCCATCCCATCCCAGGGATCCAATCCCATCCCAGGGATAACATCCCAGGGATTCGATCCCAACCCAGGGATCCCATCCTATCCCAGGAATTCCATCCCAGGGATCCCATCCCATCCCATCCGATCCCATCCCAGGGATCCCATCCCATCCCATCGAATCCCATCCCAACCCATGCCATCCAATCCAATCCCATCCCATCCCATTCCATTCCATCCCATCCCATTCCATCCCATCCCATCCCATCCCATCCCATCCCATCCCATCCCATCCCATCCCATCCCATCCCATCCCAGGGATCCCATCCCAGGGTTCCCATCTCATCCCAGGGATCCAATCCCAGATATCCTATCCCATCCCAACCCATCCCAACCCATCCCATCCCATCCGATCCCATCCCAGGGATCCCATCCCATCCCAGGGATCCCTCCCATCCCATCCCATCCCATTCCATCCTATCCCATCCCAGGGATCCCATCCCAGCGATCCCATCCCATCCCAGGGATCCCATCCCATCCCAACTCATCCCAGGGATCCCATAACATCCCATCCCAGTGTTCCCAACCCATCCTAACCCATGCCATCCCATCCAATCCCATCCCATCCCAGGGATCGCATCCCATCTCAGGGATCACATTCCAGGGATCCCATCCCAGGGATCCCATCCCATCCCAGGGATCCCATCCCATCCCATCCCATCCCATCCCATCCCATCCCATCCCAGGGATCCCATACCAGGGATCCCATCCCATCCCCTGGTCCCCATCCCAGGGATTCCATCCCATCCCAACCCATCCCATCCCATGGATACCATCCGATCCCAGAGATCCCATCCCAGGGATCCCATCCCATCCCAGGGATCCCATCCCATCCTACCCCATCCCATCCCATCCCATCCTATCCCATCGCATCCCATCCCATCCTATCCCATCGCATCCCATCCCATCCCATCCTAGGGATCCCATACCAGGTATCCCATCCCATCCCAGGGATCCCATTCCGTACCATCCCAGGGATCCCATTCCATCCCATCCCATCCCATCGATCCCATCCCAACCCAGTGTAGCCAATCCCATCCCATCCCACCCCATCCCATCCAGTCCCATCCCATCCCACCCCATCCCATGCCATCCCATCCCATCCCATCCCATCCCATCCCATCCCATCCCATCCCATCCCATCCCATCCCATCCCAGGGACACCATCCCAGGGATACCATACCATCCCAACCCATCCCATCCAATCCCATCCCATCCCATCCCAACCCATCCCATCCCATCCCATCCCATCCCATCCCATCCCATCCCATCCCATCCAATCCCAGGGATCCCATCGCATCCCATCCCATCTCACCCCATCCCATCCCAGGGATCACATCCCATCCCACGGATCCCATCCCATCCCATCTCATCCCAGGCATCCCATCCGATCCCATCCCAGGGATCCCATCCCATACCATCCCATCCCATCGCAGGGATCCCATCCCATCCCACCCCATCCCATCCCATCCCATCCCATCCCATCCCATCCCATCCCATCCCATCCCATCCCAGGGATCCCATCCCATGGAACCCATCCCAACCCAGGGATCCCATCCCATCCCATCCCAGGGATCCCATCCCATGGAACCCATCCCAACCCAGGGATCCCATCCCATCCAATCCCAGGGATCCCAACCAATCCCAGGGATCCCATCCCATCCCATCCCATCCCATCTCAACCCATCCCATCCCAGGGATCACATCCCATCCCACGGATCCCATCCCATCCCATCCCAGGCATCCCATCCGAACCCATCCAAGGGATCCCATCCCATCCCATCCCATCCCATCCCATCCCAGGGATCCCATCCCATCCCATCCCAGGGATCCCATCCCATCCCATCCCATCCCATCCAAACCCATCCCAGGGATCCCATCCCATGGAACCCATCCCAACCCAGGGATCCCATCCCATTCCAACCCATCCCATCCCAGGGATCCCATCCCAGAGATTCCATCCGATCCCAGGGATGCCATCCCAGGGATTCGATCCCAACCCAGGGATCCCATCCTATCCCAGGGATCCCATCCCAGGGATTCCATCCCATCCCAGGGATCCCATCCCATCCCAGGGATCACATTCCAGGGATCCCATCCCAGGGATCCCATCCCATCCCATCCCAGGAATCCCATCCCATCCCATCCCAGGGATCCAATACCAGGGATCCCATCCCATCCCCGGGTCCCCATCCCAGGGATTCCATCCCATCCCAACCCATCCCAACCCATCCCATCCCATGGATACCATCCGATCCCCGAGATCCCATCCCAGGGATCCCATCCCATCCCAGGGATCCCATCCCATCCTACCCCATCCCATCCTATCCCATCGCATCCCATCCCATCCCATCCCATCCCATCCTAGGGATCCCATACCAGGTATCCCATCCCATCCCAGGGATCCCATTCCGTACCATCCCAGGGATCCCATTCCATCCCATCCCATCCCATCGATCCCATCCCATCACAACCCATTGTAGCCAATCCCATCCCATCCCACCCCATCCCATCCAATCCCATCCCATCCCACCCCATCCCATCCCATCCCATCCCATCCCATCCCATCCCATCCCATCCCATCCCATCCCAGAGACACCATCCCAGGGATACCATACCATCCCAACCCATCCCATCCAATCCCATCCCATCCCATCCCAACCCATCCCATCCAATCCCATCCCATCCAATCCCAGGGATCCCATCCCATCCCATCCCATCCCATCTCACCCCATCCCATCCCAGGGATCACATCCCATCCCATGGATCCCATCCCATCCCATCCCAGGCATCCCATCCGGTCCCATCCCAGGGATCCCATCCCATCCCAATGATCCCATCCCATCCCAACATATCCCATCCCATCCTCTCCCATCCCAGGGATCCTATCCCATCCCAAGTAACCCATCCCATGGATCCCATCCCAGGGAGGCCATCCCATCCCAGGGATCCCAACCCATCCCAGGGATCCCATCCCATCCCATCCAATCCCAGGGATTCCATCCCATCCCAGGGATCCCATTTCATCTGTTCCCATCCCAGGGATCCCATCCCATCCCATCCCATCCCATCCCAGGGATCCCATCCCATCCCAACCCATCCCATCCCATCCCACCCCATCACATTCCATCCTATCCCAGGGATCCAATCCCATCCCAACCCATCCCATCCCAGGGATCCCATCCCATCCCAACCAATCCCATCCCACCCGATCCCATCCCATTCCATCCCATCCCATCCCATCCCATCCCATCCCAGGGATCCCATCCCATCCCATCCCATCCCATCCCATCCCATCCCATCCCATCCCATCCCAGGGATCCCATCGCATGGAACCCATCCCAACCCAGGGATCCCATCCCATTCCAACCCATCCCATCCCATCCCAGGGATCCCATCCCAGAGATTCCATCCCATCCCAGGGATGCCATCCCAGGGATTCGATCCCAACCGAGGGATCCCATCCTATCCCAGGGATCCCATCCCAGGGATTCCATCCCATCCCATGGATCCCATCCCATCCCAGGGATCACATCCCAGGGATCCCATCCCATCCCCTGGTCCCCATCCCAGGGATTCCATCCCATCCCAACGCATCCCATCCCATGGATACCATCCGATCCCAGAGATCCCATCCCAGGGATCCCATCCCATCCCAGGGATCCCATCCCATCCTACCCCATCCCATCCTATCCCATCGCATCCCATCCCATCCTATCCCATCGCATCCCATCCCATCCCATCCCATCCTAGGGATCCCATACCAGGTATCCCATCCCATCCCAGGGATCCCATTCCGTACCATCCCAGGGATCCCATTCCATCCCATCCCATCCCATCGATCCCATCCCAACCCAGTGCAGCCAATCCCATCCCATCCCACCCCATCCCATCCAATCCCATCCCATCCCACCCCATCCCATGCCATCCCATCCCATCCCATCCCAGGGACACCATCCCATCCCAGGGACACCATCCCAGGGATACCATACCATCCCAACCCATCCCATCCAATCCCATCCCATCCCATCCCATCCCAACCCATCCCATCCCATCCCATCCAATCCCAGGGATCCCATCCCATCCCATCTCACCCCATCCCATCCCAGGGGTCACATCCCATCACACGGATCCCATCCCATCCCATCCCAGGCATCCCATCCGATCCCATCCCAGGGATCCCATCCCATACCATCCCATCCCATCGCAGGGATCCCATCCCATCCCATCACATCCCATCCCAGGAATCCCATCCCATCACATCCCACGGATCCCATAACATCCCAGGGATCCCATCCCATCCCATCCCATCCCAGGGATCCCATCCCAGGGATTCCATCCCATCCCAGTGATCCCATCCCATACGAGGGATCACATTCCAGGGATCCCATCCCAGGGATCCCATCCCATCCCAATGATCCCATCCCATCCCAACATATCCCATCCCATCCTCTCCCATCCCAGGGATCCTATCCCATCCCAAGTAACCCATCCCATGGATCCCATCCCAGGGAGGCCATCCCATCCCAGGGATCCCAACCCATCCCAGTGATCCCATCCCATCCCATCACATCCCATCCCATCCCATCCCATCCCATCCCATCCCAGGGATTCCATCCCATCCCAGGGATCCCATTTCATCTGTTCCCATCCCAGGGATCCCATCCCATCCCACCCCATCACATTCCATCCTATCCCAGGGATCCCATCCCATCCCAACCCATCCCATCCCACCCCATCACATTCCATCCTATCCCAGGGATCCCATCCCATCCCAACCCATCCCATCCCATGGATCCCATCCCATCCCAGGGATCCCATCCCATCCCATCCCATACCATCCCAGGGATCGCATCCCATCCCAACCAATCCCATCCCACCCGATCCCATCCCATTCCATCCCATCCCATCCCATCCCATCCCATCCCATCCCATCCCAGGGATCCCATCCCATCCCATCCCATCCCATCCAAGGGATCCCATCCCAGAGATTCCATCCCATCCCAGGGATGCCATCCCCGGGATTCGATCCCAACCCTGGGATCCCATCCTATCCCAGGGATCCCATCCCAGGGATTCCATCCCATCCCAGGGATCCAATCCCATCCCAACCCATCCCATCCCATCCCATGGATCCCATCCCTTCCCAGGGATCCCATCCCATCCCATCCCATACCATCCCAGGGATCGCATCCCATCCCAACCAATCCCATCCCACCCGATCCCATCCCATTCCATCCCATCCCATCCCATCCCATCCCATCCCATCCCAGGGATCCCATCCCATCCCATCCCAGGGATCCCATCGCATGGAACCCATCCCAACCCAGGGATCCCATCCCATTCCAACCCATCCCATCCCATCCCAGGGATCCCATCCCAGAGATTCCATCCCATCCCAGGGATGCCATCCCAGGGATTCGATCCCATCCCAGGGATCCCATCCCATCCCAGGGATCCCATCTCATCCCATCCCAGGGATCCCATCCCAGGGATCCCATCCCATCCCCTGGTCCCCATCCCAGGGATTCCATCCCATCCCAACGCATCCCATCCCATGGATACCATCCGATCCCAGAGATCCCATCCCAGGGATCCCATCCCATCCCAGGGATCCCGTCCCATCCTACCCCATCCCATCCCATCCCAGGGGTCACATCCCATCACACGGATCCCATCCCATCCCATCCCAGGCATCCCATCCGATCCCATCCCAGGGATCCCATCCCATACCATCCCATCCCAGCGCAGGGATCCCATCCCATCCCATCACATCCCATCCCAGGAATCCCATCCCATCACATCCCACGGATCCCATAACATCCCAGGGATCCCATCCCATCCCATCCCATCCCAGGGATCCCATCCCAGGGATTCCATCCCATCCCAGTGATCCCATCCCATACGAGGGATCACATTCCAGGGATCCCATCCCAGGGATCCCATCCCATCCCAATGATCCCATCCCATCCCAACATATCCCATCCCATCCTCTCCCATCCCAGGGATCCTATCCCATCCCAAGTAACCCATCCCATGGATCCCATCCCATGGAGGCCATCCCATCCCAGGGATCCCAACCCATCCCAGTGATCCCATCCCATCCCATCACATCCCATCCCATCCCATCCCATCCCATCCCATCCCAGGGATTCCATCCCATCCCACGGATCCCATTTCATCTGTTCCCATCCCAGGGATCCCATCCCATCCCACCCCATCACATTCCATCCTATCCCAGGGATCCCATCCCATCCCAACCCATCCCATCCCACCCCATCACATTCCATCCTATCCCAGGGATCCCATCCCATCCCAACCCATCCCATCCCATGGATCCCATCCCATCCCAGGGATCCCATCCCATCCCATCCCATACCATCCCAGGGATCGCATCCCATCCCAACCAATCCCATCCCACCCGATCCCATCCCATTCCATCCCATCCCATCCCATCCCATCCCATCCCATCCCATCCCATCCCAGGGATCCCATCCCATCCCATCCCATCCCATCCAAGGGATCCCATCCCAGAGATTCCATCCCATCCCAGGGATGCCATCCCCGGGATTCGATCCCAACCCTGGGATCCCATCCTATCCCAGGGATCCCATCCCAGGGATTCCATCCCATCCCAGGGATCCAATCCCATCCCAACCCATCCCATCCCATCCCATGGATCCCATCCCTTCCCAGGGATCCCATCCCATCCCATCCCATACCATCCCAGGGATCGCATCCCATCCCAACCAATCCCATCCCACCCGATCCCATCCCATTCCATCCCATCCCATCCCATCCCATCCCATCCCATCCCATCCCATCCCATCCCAGGGATCCCATCCCATCCCATCCCAGGGATCCCATCGCATGGAACCCATCCCAACCCAGGGATCCCATCCCATTCCAACCCATCCCATCCCATCCCAGGGATCCCATCCCAGAGATTCCATCCCATCCCAGGGATGCCATCCCAGGGATTCGATCCCATCCCAGGGATCCCATCCCATCCCAGGGATCCCATCTCATCCCATCCCAGGGATCCCATCCCAGGGATCCCATCCCATCCCCTGGTCCCCATCCCAGGGATTCCATCCCATCCCAACGCATCCCATCCCATGGATACCATCCGATCCCAGAGATCCCATCCCAGGGATCCCATCCCATCCCAGGGATCCCGTCCCATCCTACCCCATCCCATCCCATCCTATCCCATCGCATCCCATCCTATCCCATCGCATCCCATCCCATCCCATCCTAGGGATCCCATACCAGGTATCCCATCCCATCCCAGGGATCCCATTCCGTACCATCCCAGGGATCCCATTCCATCCCATCCCATCCCAGCGATCCCATCCCATCCCAACCCAGTGTAGCCAATCCCATCCCATCCCACCCCATCCCATCCAATCCCATCCCATCCCACCCCATCCCATGCCATCCCATCCCATGTATCCCATCCCAGGGATACCATCCGATCCCATCCCATCACATCCCAGCGATCTCATCCCAGGTATTCCATCCCATCCCAGGGATCCCATCCCAACAAATCCCATCACAGGGATCCCATCCCATCCCATCACAGGGATCCCATCCCATCCCATCCCAGTGATCCCATCCCATCCAATCCCATCCCATCCCATGCATTCCCATCCCAGGAATCCCATCCCATCCCAGGGATCCCATCCCATCCCATCCCATCCTATCCCTTCCCATCCCATCCCATCCCATCCCATCCCATCCCAACCCATCCCAGGGATCCCATCCCAGGGATTCCATCCCATCCCAGGGATCCCATCCCATACGAGGGATCACATTCCAGGGATCCCATTGCTAGGATCCCATCTCATCCCATCCCAGGCATCCAATCCCATCACATCTCATCTCAGGTATCCCAGAAGATCCCATCCAACGGTTCCCAACCCATCCCAACCCATCCCATCCCATGGATCCCATCCCAGGGATCCCATCCCAGGGATCCCATCCCATCCCAGGGATGCCATCCCATCCCATCCCATCCCATCCCAGGGATCCCATCCCATCCCATTCCATCCCATCCCAGGGATCCCATCCCATCCCATCCCATCGCATCCCATCCCATCCTATCCCATCCCTTCCCATCCCATCCCATCCCAGGGATCCCATCCCATCCCAGGGATCCCATCCCATTCCATCCCATCCGATCTCATCCCAGGGATCACATCCCATCCCAGGGATCCCATGTCAGAGATCCCATCCCATCTCAAGGATGCCATCCCAGGGATTCGATCCCAACGCAGGAATCCCATACTATCCCAGGGATCCCATTCCAGGGATCCCATCCCATCCCATCCCAGGAATCCCATCCCATCCCATTCCAGGGATCCCATCCCATCCCAGTGAACACATCCCAACCCAGGGATCCCATCCGGTCCCAGGGTTCCCATCCCATCCCAGGGACCCCATCCGATCCAATCCCAGTGATCCCATCCCATCCCAACCAATCCCATCCCACCCCATCCCATCCCATTCCATCCCATCCCATCCCATCCCATCCCATCCCATCCCATCCCATCCGATCCCATCCCATAAGGTGCCAGGGACCCCATCCCATCCCAGGGATCCCATCCCATCCCTTCCCATCCCAACCCATCCCATCCCATTCCATCCCCGGGATCCCATCCCAGGGATTCCATCCCATCCCAGGGATCCCATCCCATACGAGGGATCACATTCCAGGGATCCCATCGCTAGGATCCCATCTCATCCCATCCCAGGGATCCAATCCCATCACATCTCATCCCAGGGATCCCATAAGATCCCATCCAAGGGTTCCCAACCCATCCCAACCCATCCCATCCCATGGATCCCATTCCAGGGATCCCATCCCAGGGATCCCATCCCTTCCCATTCCATCCCATCCCAGGGATCCCATCCCATCCCATCCCATCGCATCCCATCCCATCCTATCCCATCCTTTCCCATCCCATCCCATCCCAGGGATCCCATCCCAACCCAGGGATAACATCCCAGGGATCCCATCCCATCCAAGGGATCCCATCCCATTCCATCCCATCCCATCCCATCTCATCCCACGGATCACATCCCACCCAGGGATCCCATGTCAGAGATCCCATCCCATCTCACGGATGCCATCCCAGGTATTCGATCCCAAAGCAGGAATCCCATACTATTCCAGGGATCTCATTCCAGGGATCCCATCCCATCCCATCCCAGGAATCCCATCCCATCCCATCCCATTCCAGGGACCCCATCCCATCCCAGTGAACGCATCCCATCCCAGGGATCCCATCCCATCCCAGGGATCCCTTCCCATCCCATCCCATCCCATCCCATCCCATTCCAGGGATCCCATCCCATCCCAGTGATCACATCCCATCCCAGGGATCCCATCCCATCCCAGGGATCCCATCCCATCCCACGGATCCCATCCCATCCCATGCCAGGCATCCCATCCCATCCCCTCCGCTCCCATCCCATCGATCCCACCCATTCCCAACCCATTCTAGCCCATCCCATCCCATCCGATCCCATCCCATGCAATCACATCCAATCCCATCCCATGTATCCCATCCCAGGGATACCATCCGATCCCATCCCAGCGCCGGGATCCCATCCCATCCCATCCCATCCCATCCCATCCCATCCCATCCCATCCCATCCCATCCCATCCCAGCGATCTCATCCCAGGTATTCCATCCCATCCCAGGGATCCCATCCCACCAAATCCCATCCCAGGGATCCCATCCCATCCCATCACAGGGATCCCATCCCAAACCTGTGATCCCATCCCATCCAATCCCATCCCATCCCATGCATTCCCATCCCAGGAATGCCATCCCATCCCATTCCAGGGATCCCATCCCATTCCAGGGACCCCATCCCAGCCCAGGGATCCCATCCCAGGGATCGCATCCCATCTCAGGGATCCCATTCCATCCCATCAAAGGATCCCATCCCATCCCATCCCGTCCCACACCATCCCATCCCATCCCATCCCATCCCAGAGATCCCATCCCATCCCAACCCATCCCATCCAATCCCATCCCATCCCATCCCAACCCATCCCATCCCATCCCATCCCATTCCATCCCATCCCATCCCAGGGATCCCATCCCAGGGATCCCATCCCATCCCCGGGATCCCATCCCAGGGATTCCATCCCATCCCAGGGATCCCATCCCATACGAGGGATCACAATCCAGGGATCCCATCCCTGGGATCCCATCTCATCCCATCCCAGGGATCCAATCCCATCCCATCTCATCCCAGGGATTCCATAACATCCCATCCCAGGGTTCCCAACCCATCCCAACCCATGCCATCCCATTTAATCCCATCCCATCCCATTACATTCCATCCCATCCCACCCCATCCCATCCCATCCCATCCCATCCCATCCCATCCCATCCCATCCCAGGGATACCATCCCGGAGTTCCCATCTCATCCCAGGGATCCAATCCCAGCGATCCTATCCCATCCCATCCCATCCCACCCCATCCCATCCCATCAAATCCCATCCCATCCCATCCTATCCCATCCCATCCCATCCCATCCCATCCCAGGGATCCCATCCCATTGCAACCCATCCCATCCCATCCCACCCCATACCATCCCATTCCATCCCATCCCATCCCAGGGATCCCATCCCATCCCAGGGATCCAATCCCATCCCAACTATCCCATCCCAGGGATTCCATCCCATCCCCGGGATCCCATCCCATCTGTTCCCAGCCCAAGTATCCTATCCCATCCCGTCCCATCCAAGGGAACCCATCCGTTCCCAACCCAGGAATCCCATCCCTTCCCCTGCCAGAGATCCCATCCCATTCCAGGGATCCCATCCCATCCCATCCCATCCCATCCCATCCCAGGGGTCGCATCCCATCCCATCCAATCCGATCCCATCCCGTGCCATCCCAGGGATCCCATCCCATCCCAGGGATCCCATCCCATCCCATCCCAGGGATCCCATCCCATCCCATCCTATGAATCCCACACCAGGGATCCAATCCCATCCCAGTGATCCAATCCCAGCGATTCTATCCCATCCCAGGGATCCCGTCCCATCCCATCCCATCCCAGGGATCCCATCCCATGGAACCCATCCCATCACATTCCATCCCATCCCATCCCATCCCATCTCATCCTAGGGATCCCATACCAGGTATCCCATCCCATCCCAGGGATCCCATTCTGTACCATCCCAGGGATCCCATTTCATCCCATCCCATCCCATCGATCCCATCCCATCCAAAACCATTGTAGCCAATCCCATCCCATCCCACCCCATCCCATCCAATCCCATCCCATCCCATCCCATCCCATCCCATCCCATCCCATCCCATGCCATCCCAGGTATCCCATCCCAACCAATCCCAACCCAGGGATACCATCCCATCCAATCCCAGGGATCCCATCCATCCCATCCCATCCCATCTCACCCCATCCCATCCCAGGGATAACATCCCATCCCACGGATCCCATCCCATCCCATCCCAGGCATCCCATCCGATCCCATCCCAGGGATCCCATCCCATCGCATCCCATCCCATCCCAGGGATCCCATCCCAGGGATCCCATCCCATCCCATCCCATCCCAGGGATCCCATCTCATCCCAGGGATCCAATCCCAGAGATCCTCTCCCATCCCATCCCATCCCAGGGATCCCATCCCATGGAACCCATCCCAATCCAGGGATCCCATCCCATCCCATTCCAGGGAACCCGTCCCATCCCATCCCATCCCATCCCATCCCATCCCATCCCATCCCATCCCATCCCATCCCATCCCATCCCATCCCATCCCATCCCATTGTAGCCCATCCCATCCCTTCCCACCCCATCCCATCCCATCCCGTCCCATCCCATCCCATCCCATCCCAGATATCCCATCCCAGGGATCCCATCCCATCCCAGGGATACCATCCCATCCCAGGGATCCCATCCGATCCCATCCCATCCGATCCCATCCCATCCCATCTCATCCCATCCCATCCCATCCCATCCCATCCCATCCCATCCCATCCCATCCCCGGGTCCCCATCCCAGGGATTCCATCCCATCCCAACCCATCCCATCCCATGGATACCATCCCATCGCAGAGATCCCATCCCAGGGATCCCATCCCATCCAAGGGATCCCATCCCATCCCAACCCATCGCATCCCATCATACCCCATCCCATCCCATCCTATCCCATCCCATCCCATCCTAGGGATCCCATACCAGGCATCCCATCCCATCCCAGGGATCCTATTTCATCCCATCCCATCCCATCCCATCACATCCAACCCCATCCCATCCCATCCCATCCCATCCCATCCCATCCCATCGCAGGGATCCCATCCCATCCCATCCCATCCCATCACATCCCATCCCAGCGATCTCATCCCAGGGATTCCATCCCATCCCAGGTATACCATCCCAACCAATCCTAACCCAGGGATCCCATCCCATCCAATCCCAGGGATCCCATCCCATCCAATCCCAGGGATCCCATCCCATCCCATCCCATCCCATCCCATCCCATCCCATCTCAACCCATCCCATCCCAGGGATCACATCCCATCCCACGGATCCCATCCCATCCCATCCCAGGCATCCAATCCGATCCTATCCAAGGGATCCCATCCCATCCCATCCCATCCCAGGGATCCCATCCCATCCCATCCCATCCCATCCCATCCCATCCCAGGGATCCCATCCCATGGAACCCATCCCAACCCAGGGATCCCATCCCATTCCAACCCATCCCATCCCATCCCAGGGATCGATCCCAGAGATTCCATCCCATCCCAGGGATGCCATCCCAGGGATTCGATCCCAACCCAGGGATCCCATCCTATCCCAGGGATCCCTTCCCAGGGATTCCATCCCATCCCAGGGATCCCATCCCATCCCAGGGATCACATTCCAGGGATCCCATCCCAGGGATCCCGTCCCATCCCAGGGATCCCATCCCATCCCATCCCATCCCATCCCATCCCATCCCAGGGATCCCATACCAGGGACCCCATCCCATCCCCGGGTCCCCATCCCAGGGATTCCATCCCATCCCAACCCATCCCAACCCATCCCATCCCATGGATACCATCCGATCCCTGAGATCCCATCCCAGGGATCCCATCCCAGGGATCCCATCCCATCCTACCGCATCCCATCCCATCCTATCCCATCGCATCCCATCGCATCCCATCCCATCCTAGGGATCCCATACCAGGTATCCCATCCCATCCCAGGGATCCCATTCCGTACCATCCCAGGGATCCCATTCCATCCCATCCCATCCCATCCCATCCCATCGATCACATCCCATCCCAATCCATTGTAGCCAATCCCATCCCATCCCACCCCATCCCATCCAATCCCATCCCATCCCACCCCATCCCATCCCATCCCATCCCATCCCATCCCAGGGACACCATCCCAGGGATACCATACCATCCCAACCCATCCCATCCAATCCCATCCCATCCCAACCCATCCCATCCAATCCCATCCCATCCAATCCCAGGGATCCCATCCCATCCCATCCCATCTCACCCCATCCCATCCCAGGGATCACATCCCATCCCATGGATCCCATCCCATCCCATCCCATCCCACCCATTCCCATCCCAGGAATCCCATCCCATCACATCCCACGGATCCCATAACATCCCAGGGATCCCATCCCATCCCATCCCAGGGATCCCATCCCAGGGATTCCATCCCATCCCAGGGATCCCATCCCAACAAATCCCATCACAGGGATCCCATCCCATCCCATCACAGGGATCCCATCCCATCACAGGGATCCCATCCCATCCAATCCCATCCCATCCCATCCATTCCCATCCCAGGAATCCCATCCCATCCCAGGGATCCCATCCCATTCCAGGGATCCCATCCCATCCCATGCCATCACATCCCATCCCATTCCATCCCATCCCATCCCATCCCATCCCAGGGATCCAATCCCATCCCAGGGATAACATCCCAGGGATTCGATCCCAACCCAGGGATCCCATCCTATCCCAGGAATTCCATCCCAGGGATCCCATCCCATCCCATCCGATCCCATCCCAGGGATCCCATCCCATCCCATCGAATCCCATCCCAACCCATGCCATCCAATCCAATCCCATCCCATCCCATTCCATTCCATCCCATCCCATTCCATCCCATCCCATCCCATCCCATCCCATCCCATCCCATCCCATCCCAGGGATCCCATCCCAGGGTTCCCATCTCATCCCAGGGATCCAATCCCAGATATCCTATCCCATCCCAACCCATCCCAACCCATCCCATCCCATCCGATCCCATCCCAGGGATCCCATCCCATCCCAGGGATCCCACCCATCCCATCCCATCCCATTCCATCCCATCCCATCCCAGGGATCCCATCCCAGCGATCCCATCCCATCCCAGGGATCCCATCCCATCCCAACTCATCCCAGGGATCCCATAACATCCCATCCCAGTGTTCCCAACCCATCCCAACCCATGCCATCCCATCCAATCCCATCCCATCCCAGGGATCGCATCCCATCTCAGGGATCACATTCCAGGGATCCCATCCCAGGGATCCCATCCCATCCCAGGGATCCCATCCCATCCCAGGGATCCCATCCCATCCCATCCCATCCCATCCCATCCCATCCCAGGGATCCCATACCAGGGATCCCATCCCATCCCCTGGTCCCCATCCCAGGGATTCCATCCCATCCCAACCCATCCCATCCCATGGATACCATCCGATCCCAGAGATCCCATCCCAGGGATCCCATCCCATCCCAGGGATCCCATCCCATCCTACCCCATCCCATCCCATCCCATCCTATCCCATCGCATCCCATCCCATCCTATCCCATCGCATCCCATCCCATCCCATCCTAGGGATCCCATACCAGGTATCCCATCCCATCCCAGGGATCCCATTCCGTACCATCCCAGGGATCCCATTCCATCCCATCCCATCCCATCGATCCCATCCCAACCCAGTGTAGCCAATCCCATCCCATCCCACCCCATCCCATCCAGTCCCATCCCATCCCACCCCATCCCATGCCATCCCATCCCATCCCATCCCATCCCATCCCATCCCATCCCATCCCATCCCATCCCATCCCATCCCAGGGACACCATCCCAGGGATACCATACCATCCCAACCCATCCCATCCAATCCCATCCCATCCCATCCCAACCCATCCCATCCCATCCCATCCCATCCCATCCAATCCCAGGGATCCCATCGCATCCCATCCCATCTCACCCCATCCCATCCCAGGGATCACATCCCATCCCACGGATCCCATCCCATCCCATCCCATCCCAGGCATCCCATCCGATCCCATCCCAGGGATCCCATCCCATACCATCCCATCCCATCGCAGGGATCCCATCCCATCCCACCCCATCCCATCCCATCCCATCCCATCCCATCCCATCCCATCCCATCCCAGGGATCCCATCCCATGGAACCCATCGCAACCCAGGGATCCCATCCCATCCCATCCCAGGGATCCCATCCCATGGAACCCATCCCAACCCAGGGATCCCATCCCATCCAATCCCAGGGATCCCAACCAATCCCAGGGATCCCATCCCATCCCATCCCATCCCATCTCAACCCATCCCATCCCAGGGATCACATCCCATCCCACGGATCCCATCCCATCCCATCCCAGGCATCCCATCCGATCCCATCCAAGGGATCCCATCCCATCCCATCCCATCCCATCCCATCCCATCCCATCCCAGGGATCCCATCCCATCCCATCCCAGGGATCCCATCCCATCCCATCCCATCCCATCCCATCCAAACCCATCCCAGGGATCCCATCCCATGGAACCCATCCCAACCCAGGGATCCCATCCCATTCCAACCCATCCCATCCCAGGGATCCCATCCCAGAGATTCCATCCGATCCCAGGGATGCCATCCCAGGGATTCGATCCCAACCCAGGGATCCCATCCTATCCCAGGGATCCCATCCCAGGGATTCCATCCCATCCCAGGGATCCCATCCCATCCCAGGGATCACATTCCAGGGATCCCATCCCAGGGATCCCATCCCATCCCATCCCAGGAATCCCATCCCATCCCATCCCAGGGATCCCATACCAGGGATCCCATCCCATCCCCGGGTCCCCATCCCAGGGATTCCATCCCATCCCAACCCATCCCATCCCATCCCATCCCATCCCATCCCAGGGATCCCATCCCATCCCAACCCATCCCATCCCATCCCACCCCATCACATTCCATCCTATCCCAGGGATCCAATCCCATCCCAACCCATCCCATCCCATGGATACCATCCCATCCCAGGGATCCCATACCATCCCAGGGATCCCATCCCATCCCAACCAATCCCATCCCACCCGATCCCATCCCATTCCATCCCATCCCATCCCATCCCAGGGATCCCATCCCATCCCATCCCATCCCATCCCATCCCATCCCATCCCATCCCAGGGATCCCATCGCATGGAACCCATCCCAACCCAGGGATCCCATCCCATTCCAACCCATCCCATCCCATCCCAGGGATCCCATCCCAGAGATTCCATCCCATCCCAGGGATGCCATCCCAGGGATTCGATCCCAACCGAGGGATCCCATCCTATCCCAGGGATCCCATCCCAGGGATTCCATCCCATCCCATGGATCCCATCCCATCCCAGGGATCACATCCCAGGGATCCCATCCCATCCCCTGGTCCCCATCCCAGGGATCCCATCCCATCCCATCCTATGAATCCCACACCAGGGATCCAATCCCATCCCAGTGATCCAATCCCAGCGATTCTATCCCATCCCAGGGATCCCGTCCCATCCCATCCCATCCCAGGGATCCCATCCCATGGAACCCATCCCATCACATTCCATCCCATCCCATCCCATCCCATCCCATCCCATCTCATCCTAGGGATCCCATACCAGGTATCCCATCCCATCCCAGGGATCCCATTCTGTACCATCCCAGGGATCCCATTTCATCCCATCCCATCCCATCGATCCCATCCCATCCAAACCCATTGTAGCCAATCCCATCCCATCCCACCCCATCCCATCCAATCCCATCCCATCCCATCCCATCCCATCCCATCCCATCCCATCCCATCCCATCCCATCCCATGCCATCCCAGGTATCCCATCCCAACCAATCCCAACCCAGGGATACCATCCCATCCAATCCCAGGGATCCCATCCATCCCATCCCATCCCATCTCACCCCATCCCATCCCAGGGATAACATCCCATCCCACGGATCCCATCCCATCCCATCCCAGGCATCCCATCCGATCCCATCCCAGGGATCCCATCCCATCGCATCCCATCCCATCCCAGGGATCCCATCCCAGGGATCCCATCCCATCCCTTCCCATCCCAGGGATCCCATCTCATCCCAGGGATCCAATCCCAGAGATCCTCTCCCATCCCATCCCATCCCAGGGATCCCATCCCATGGAACCCATCCCAATCCAGGGATCCCATCCCATCCCATTCCAGGGAACCCGTCCCATCCCATCCCATCCCATCCCATCCCATCCCATCCCATCCCATCCCATCCCATCCCATCCCATCCCATCCCATCCCATCCCATCCCATCCCATCCCATTGTAGCCCATCCCATCCCTTCCCACCCCATCCCATCCCATCCCGTCCCATCCCATCCCATCCCATCCCAGATATCCCATCCCAGGGATCCCATCCCATCCCAGGGATACCATCCCATCCCATCCCAGGGATCCCATCCGATCCCATCCCATCCAATCCCATCCCATCCCATCCCATCCCATCCCATCCCATCCCATCCCAGGGATCCCATACCAGAGATCCCATCCAATCCCCGGGTCCCCATCCCAGGGATTCCATCCCATCCCAACCCATCCCATCCCATGGATACCATCCCATCCCAGAGATCCCATCCCAGGGATCCCATCCCATCCCAGGGATCCCATCCCGACCCATCCCATCCCATCCTACCCCATCCCATCCCATCCTATCCCATCCCATCTCCTCCAATCCCATCCTAGGGATCCCATACCAGGCATCCCATCCCATCCCAGGGATCCTATTTCATCCCATCCCATCCCATCCCATCACATCCAACCCCATCCCATCCCATCCCATCCCATCCCATCGCAGGGATCCCATCCCATCCCATCCCATCCCATCACATCCCATCCCAGCGATCTCATCCCAGGGATTCCATCCCATCCCAGGTATACCATCCCAACCAATCCTAACCCAGGGATCCCATCCCATCCAATCCCAGGGATCCCATCCCATCCAATCCCAGGGATCCCATCCCATCCCATCCCATCCCATCCCATCCCATCCCATCCCATCTCAACCCATCCCATCCCAGGGATCACATCCCATCCCACGGATCCCATCCCATCCCATCCCAGGCATCCAATCCGATCCTATCCAAGGGATCCCATCCCATCCCATCCCATCCCAGGGATCCCATCCCATCCCATCCCATCCCATCCCATCCCAGGGATCCCATCCCATGGAACCCATCCCAACCCAGGGATCCCATCCCATTCCAACCCATCCCATCCCATCCCAGGGATCCCATCCCAGAGATTCCATCCCATCCCAGGGATGCCATCCCAGGGATTCGATCCCAACCCAGGGATCCCATCCTATCCCAGGGATCCCTTCCCAGGGATTCCATCCCATCCCAGGGATCCCATCCCATCCCAGGGATCACATTCCAGGGATCCCATCCCAGGGATCCCGTCCCATCCCAGGGATCCCATCCCATCCCATCCCATCCCATCCCATCCCATCCCATCCCAGGGATCCCATACCAGGGACCCCATCCCATCCCCGGGTCCCCATCCCAGGGATTCCATCCCATCCCAACCCATCCCAACCCATCCCATCCCATGGATACCATCCGATCCCTGAGATCCCATCCCAGGGATCCCATCCCAGGGATCCCATCCCATCCTACCGCATCCCATCCCATCCTATCCCATCGCATCCCATCCCATCCTAGGGATCCCATACCAGGTATCCCATCCCATCCCAGGGATCCCATTCCGTACCATCCCAGGGATCCCATTCCATCCCATCCCATCCCATCCCATCCCATCGATCACATCCCATCCCAACCCATTGTAGCCAATCCCATCCCATCCCACCCCATCCCATCCAATCCCATCCCATCCCACCCCATCCCATCCCATCCCATCCCATCCCATCCCAGGGACACCATCCCAGGGATACCATACCATCCCAACCCATCCCATCCAATCCCATCCCATCCCAACCCATCCCATCCAATCCCATCCCATCCAATCCCAGGGATCCCATCCCATCCCATCCCATCTCACCCCATCCCATCCCAGGGATCACATCCCATCCCATGGATCCCATCCCATCCCATCCCATCCCATCCCACCCATTCCCATCCCAGGAATCCCATCCCATCACATCCCACGGATCCCATAACATCCCAGGGATCCCATCCCATCCCATCCCAGGGATCCCATCCCAGGGATTCCATCCCATCCCAGGGATCCCATCCCAACAAATCCCATCACAGGGATCCCATCCCATCCCATCACAGGGATCCCATCCCATCACAGGGATCCCATCCCATCCAATCCCATCCCATCCCATCCATTCCCATCCCAGGAATCCCATCCCATCCCAGGGATCCCATCCCATTCCAGGGATCCCATCCCATCCCATGCCATCACATCCCATCCCATTCCATCCCATCCCATCCCATCCCATCCCATCCCAGGGATCCAATCCCATCCCAGGGATAACATCCCAGGGATTCGATCCCAACCCAGGGATCCCATCCTATCCCAGGAATTCCATCCCAGGGATCCCATCCCATCCCATCCGATCCCATCCCAGGGATCCCATCCCATCCCATCGAATCCCATCCCAACCCATGCCATCCAATCCAATCCCATCCCATCCCATTCCATTCCATCCCATCCCATTCCATCCCATCCCATCCCATCCCATCCCATCCCATCCCATCCCATCCCATCCCATCCCATCCCAGGGATCCCATCCCAGGGTTCCCATCTCATCCCAGGGATCCAATCCCAGATATCCTATCCCATCCCAACCCATCCCAACCCATCCCATCCCATCCGATCCCATCCCAGGGATCCCATCCCATCCCAGGGATCCCTCCCATCCCATCCCATCCCATTCCATCCTATCCCATCCCAGGGATCCCATCCCAGCGATCCCATCCCATCCCAGGGATCCCATCCCATCCCAACTCATCCCAGGGATCCCATAACATCCCATCCCAGTGTTCCCAACCCATCCTAACCCATGCCATCCCATCCAATCCCATCCCATCCCAGGGATCGCATCCCATCTCAGGGATCACATTCCAGGGATCCCATCCCAGGGATCCCATCCCATCCCAGGGATCCCATCCCATCCCATCCCATCCCATCCCATCCCATCCCAGGGATCCCATACCAGGGATCCCATCCCATCCCCTGGTCCCCATCCCAGGGATTCCATCCCATCCCAACCCATCCCATCCCATGGATACCATCCGATCCCAGAGATCCCATCCCAGGGATCCCATCCCATCCCAGGGATCCCATCCCATCCTACCCCATCCCATCCCATCCCATCCTATCCCATCGCATCCCATCCCATCCTATCCCATCGCATCCCATCCCATCCCATCCTAGGGATCCCATACCAGGTATCCCATCCCATCCCAGGGATCCCATTCCGTACCATCCCAGGGATCCCATTCCATCCCATCCCATCCCATCGATCCCATCCCAACCCAGTGTAGCCAATCCCATCCCATCCCACCCCATCCCATCCAGTCCCATCCCATCCCACCCCATCCCATGCCATCCCATCCCATCCCATCCCATCCCATCCCATCCCATCCCATCCCATCCCATCCCATCCCAGGGACACCATCCCAGGGATACCATACCATCCCAACCCATCCCATCCAATCCCATCCCATCCCATCCCAACCCATCCCATCCCATCCCATCCCATCCCATCCCATCCCATCCCATCCCATCCAATCCCAGGGATCCCATCGCATCCCATCCCATCTCACCCCATCCCATCCCAGGGATCACATCCCATCCCACGGATCCCATCCCATCCCATCCCATCCCAGGCATCCCATCCGATCCCATCCCAGGGATCCCATCCCATACCATCCCATCCCATCGCAGGGATCCCATCCCATCCCACCCCATCCCATCCCATCCCATCCCATCCCATCCCATCCCATCCCATCCCATCCCATCCCAGGGATCCCATCCCATGGAACCCATCCCAACCCAGGGATCCCATCCCATCCCAGGGATCCCATCCCATGGAACCCATCCCAACCCAGGGATCCCATCCCATCCAATCCCAGGGATCCCAACCAATCCCAGGGATCCCATCCCATCCCATCCCATCCCATCTCAACCCATCCCATCCCAGGGATCACATCCCATCCCACGGATCCCATCCCATCCCATCCCAGGCATCCCATCCGAACCCATCCAAGGGATCCCATCCCATCCCATCCCATCCCATCCCATCCCAGGGATCCCATCCCATCCCATCCCAGGGATCCCATCCCATCCCATCCCATCCCATCCAAACCCATCCCAGGGATCCCATCCCATGGAACCCATCCCAACCCAGGGATCCCATCCCATTCCAACCCATCCCATCCCAGGGATCCCATCCCAGAGATTCCATCCGATCCCAGGGATGCCATCCCAGGGATTCGATCCCAACCCAGGGATCCCATCCTATCCCAGGGATCCCATCCCAGGGATTCCATCCCATCCCAGGGATCCCATCCCATCCCAGGGATCACATTCCAGGGATCCCATCCCAGGGATCCCATCCCATCCCATCCCAGGAATCCCATCCCATCCCATCCCAGGGATCCAATACCAGGGATCCCATCCCATCCCCGGGTCCCCATCCCAGGGATTCCATCCCATCCCAACCCATCCCAACCCATCCCATCCCATGGATACCATCCGATCCCCGAGATCCCATCCCAGGGATCCCATCCCATCCCAGGGATCCCATCCCATCCTACCCCATCCCATCCTATCCCATCGCATCCCATCCCATCCCATCCCATCCCATCCTAGGGATCCCATACCAGGTATCCCATCCCATCCCAGGGATCCCATTCCGTACCATCCCAGGGATCCCATTCCATCCCATCCCATCCCATCGATCCCATCCCATCACAACCCATTGTAGCCAATCCCATCCCATCCCACCCCATCCCATCCAATCCCATCCCATCCCACCCCATCCCATCCCATCCCATCCCATCCCATCCCATCCCATCCCATCCCAGAGACACCATCCCAGGGATACCATACCATCCCAACCCATCCCATCCAATCCCATCCCATCCCATCCCAACCCATCCCATCCAATCCCATCCCATCCAATCCCAGGGATCCCATCCCATCCCATCCCATCCCATCTCACCCCATCCCATCCCAGGGATCACATCCCATCCCATGGATCCCATCCCATCCCATCCCAGGCATCCCATCCGGTCCCATCCCAGGGATCCCATCCCATCCCAATGATCCCATCCCATCCCAACATATCCCATCCCATCCTCTCCCATCCCAGGGATCCTATCCCATCCCAAGTAACCCATCCCATGGATCCCATCCCAGGGAGGCCATCCCATCCCAGGGATCCCAACCCATCCCAGGGATCCCATCCCATCCCATCCAATCCCAGGGATTCCATCCCATCCCAGGGATCCCATTTCATCTGTTCCCATCCCAGGGATCCCATCCCATCCCATCCCATCCCATCCCAGGGATCCCATCCCATCCCAACCCATCCCATCCCATCCCACCCCATCACATTCCATCCTATCCCAGGGATCCAATCCCATCCCAACCCATCCCATCCCAGGGATCCCATCCCATCCCAACCAATCCCATCCCACCCGATCCCATCCCATTCCATCCCATCCCATCCCATCCCATCCCATCCCATCCCAGGGATCCCATCCCATCCCATCCCATCCCATCCCATCCCATCCCATCCCATCCCATCCCAGGGATCCCATCGCATGGAACCCATCCCAACCCAGGGATCCCATCCCATTCCAACCCATCCCATCCCATCCCAGGGATCCCATCCCAGAGATTCCATCCCATCCCAGGGATGCCATCCCAGGGATTCGATCCCAACCGAGGGATCCCATCCTATCCCAGGGATCCCATCCCAGGGATTCCATCCCATCCCATGGATCCCATCCCATCCCAGGGATCACATCCCAGGGATCCCATCCCATCCCCTGGTCCCCATCCCAGGGATTCCATCCCATCCCAACGCATCCCATCCCATGGATACCATCCGATCCCAGAGATCCCATCCCAGGGATCCCATCCCATCCCAGGGATCCCATCCCATCCTACCCCATCCCATCCTATCCCATCGCATCCCATCCCATCCTATCCCATCGCATCCCATCCCATCCCATCCCATCCTAGGGATCCCATACCAGGTATCCCATCCCATCCCAGGGATCCCATTCCGTACCATCCCAGGGATCCCATTCCATCCCATCCCATCCCATCGATCCCATCCCAACCCAGTGCAGCCAATCCCATCCCATCCCACCCCATCCCATCCAATCCCATCCCATCCCACCCCATCCCATGCCATCCCATCCCATCCCATCCCAGGGACACCATCCCATCCCAGGGACACCATCCCAGGGATACCATACCATCCCAACCCATCCCATCCAATCCCATCCCATCCCATCCCATCCCAACCCATCCCATCCCATCCCATCCAATCCCAGGGATCCCATCCCATCCCATCTCACCCCATCCCATCCCAGGGGTCACATCCCATCACACGGATCCCATCCCATCCCATCCCAGGCATCCCATCCGATCCCATCCCAGGGATCCCATCCCATACCATCCCATCCCATCGCAGGGATCCCATCCCATCCCATCACATCCCATCCCAGGAATCCCATCCCATCACATCCCACGGATCCCATAACATCCCAGGGATCCCATCCCATCCCATCCCATCCCAGGGATCCCATCCCAGGGATTCCATCCCATCCCAGTGATCCCATCCCATACGAGGGATCACATTCCAGGGATCCCATCCCAGGGATCCCATCCCATCCCAATGATCCCATCCCATCCCAACATATCCCATCCCATCCTCTCCCATCCCAGGGATCCTATCCCATCCCAAGTAACCCATCCCATGGATCCCATCCCAGGGAGGCCATCCCATCCCAGGGATCCCAACCCATCCCAGTGATCCCATCCCATCCCATCACATCCCATCCCATCCCATCCCATCCCATCCCATCCCAGGGATTCCATCCCATCCCAGGGATCCCATTTCATCTGTTCCCATCCCAGGGATCCCATCCCATCCCACCCCATCACATTCCATCCTATCCCAGGGATCCCATCCCATCCCAACCCATCCCATCCCACCCCATCACATTCCATCCTATCCCAGGGATCCCATCCCATCCCAACCCATCCCATCCCATGGATCCCATCCCATCCCAGGGATCCCATCCCATCCCATCCCATACCATCCCAGGGATCGCATCCCATCCCAACCAATCCCATCCCACCCGATCCCATCCCATTCCATCCCATCCCATCCCATCCCATCCCATCCCATCCCATCCCATCCCATCCCAGGGATCCCATCCCATCCCATCCCATCCCATCCAAGGGATCCCATCCCAGAGATTCCATCCCATCCCAGGGATGCCATCCCCGGGATTCGATCCCAACCCTGGGATCCCATCCTATCCCAGGGATCCCATCCCAGGGATTCCATCCCATCCCAGGGATCCAATCCCATCCCAACCCATCCCATCCCATCCCATGGATCCCATCCCTTCCCAGGGATCCCATCCCATCCCATCCCATACCATCCCAGGGATCGCATCCCATCCCAACCAATCCCATCCCACCCGATCCCATCCCATTCCATCCCATCCCATCCCATCCCATCCCATCCCATCCCATCCCATCCCAGGGATCCCATCCCATCCCATCCCAGGGATCCCATCGCATGGAACCCATCCCAACCCAGGGATCCCATCCCATTCCAACCCATCCCATCCCATCCCAGGGATCCCATCCCAGAGATTCCATCCCATCCCAGGGATGCCATCCCAGGGATTCGATCCCATCCCAGGGATCCCATCCCATCCCAGGGATCCCATCTCATCCCATCCCAGGGATCCCATCCCAGGGATCCCATCCCATCCCCTGGTCCCCATCCCAGGGATTCCATCCCATCCCAACGCATCCCATCCCATGGATACCATCCGATCCCAGAGATCCCATCCCAGGGATCCCATCCCATCCCAGGGATCCCGTCCCATCCTACCCCATCCCATCCCATCCCAGGGGTCACATCCCATCACACGGATCCCATCCCATCCCATCCCAGGCATCCCATCCGATCCCATCCCAGGGATCCCATCCCATACCATCCCATCCCATCGCAGGGATCCCATCCCATCCCATCACATCCCATCCCAGGAATCCCATCCCATCACATCCCACGGATCCCATAACATCCCAGGGATCCCATCCCATCCCATCCCATCCCAGGGATCCCATCCCAGGGATTCCATCCCATCCCAGTGATCCCATCCCATACGAGGGATCACATTCCAGGGATCCCATCCCAGGGATCCCATCCCATCCCAATGATCCCATCCCATCCCAACATATCCCATCCCATCCTCTCCCATCCCAGGGATCCTATCCCATCCCAAGTAACCCATCCCATGGATCCCATCCCATGGAGGCCATCCCATCCCAGGGATCCCAACCCATCCCAGTGATCCCATCCCATCCCATCACATCCCATCCCATCCCATCCCATCCCATCCCATCCCAGGGATTCCATCCCATCCCAGGGATCCCATTTCATCTGTTCCCATCCCAGGGATCCCATCCCATCCCACCCCATCACATTCCATCCTATCCCAGGGATCCCATCCCATCCCAACCCATCCCATCCCACCCCATCACATTCCATCCTATCCCAGGGATCCCATCCCATCCCAACCCATCCCATCCCATGGATCCCATCCCATCCCAGGGATCCCATCCCATCCCATCCCATACCATCCCAGGGATCGCATCCCATCCCAACCAATCCCATCCCACCCGATCCCATCCCATTCCATCCCATCCCATCCCATCCCATCCCATCCCATCCCATCCCATCCCAGGGATCCCATCCCATCCCATCCCATCCCATCCAAGGGATCCCATCCCAGAGATTCCATCCCATCCCAGGGATGCCATCCCCGGGATTCGATCCCAACCCTGGGATCCCATCCTATCCCAGGGATCCCATCCCAGGGATTCCATCCCATCCCAGGGATCCAATCCCATCCCAACCCATCCCATCCCATCCCATGGATCCCATCCCTTCCCAGGGATCCCATCCCATCCCATCCCATACCATCCCAGGGATCGCATCCCATCCCAACCAATCCCATCCCACCCGATCCCATCCCATTCCATCCCATCCCATCCCATCCCATCCCATCCCATCCCATCCCAGGGATCCCATCCCATCCCATCCCAGGGATCCCATCGCATGGAACCCATCCCAACCCAGGGATCCCATCCCATTCCAACCCATCCCATCCCATCCCAGGGATCCCATCCCAGAGATTCCATCCCATCCCAGGGATGCCATCCCAGGGATTCGATCCCATCCCAGGGATCCCATCCCATCCCAGGGATCCCATCTCATCCCATCCCAGGGATCCCATCCCAGGGATCCCATCCCATCCCCTGGTCCCCATCCCAGGGATTCCATCCCATCCCAACGCATCCCATCCCATGGATACCATCCGATCCCAGAGATCCCATCCCAGGGATCCCATCCCATCCCAGGGATCCCGTCCCATCCTACCCCATCCCATCCCATCCTATCCCATCGCATCCCATCCTATCCCATCGCATCCCATCCCATCCCATCCTAGGGATCCCATACCAGGTATCCCATCCCATCCCAGGGATCCCATTCCGTACCATCCCAGGGATCCCATTCCATCCCATCCCATCCCAGCGATCCCATCCCATCCCAACCCAGTGTAGCCAATCCCATCCCATCCCACCCCATCCCATCCAATCCCATCCCATCCCACCCCATCCCATGCCATCCCATCCCATGTATCCCATCCCAGGGATACCATCCGATCCCATCCCATCACATCCCAGCGATCTCATCCCAGGTATTCCATCCCATCCCAGGGATCCCATCCCAACAAATCCCATCACAGGGATCCCATCCCATCCCATCACAGGGATCCCATCCCATCCCATCCCAGTGATCCCATCCCATCCAATCCCATCCCATCCCATGCATTCCCATCCCAGGAATCCCATCCCATCCCAGGGATCCCATCCCATCCCATCCCATCCTATCCCTTCCCATCCCATCCCATCCCATCCCATCCCATCCCAACCCATCCCAGGGATCCCATCCCAGGGATTCCATCCCATCCCAGGGATCCCATCCCATACGAGGGATCACATTCCAGGGATCCCATTGCTAGGATCCCATCTCATCCCATCCCAGGCATCCAATCCCATCACATCTCATCTCAGGTATCCCAGAAGATCCCATCCAACGGTTCCCAACCCATCCCAACCCATCCCATCCCATGGATCCCATCCCAGGGATCCCATCCCAGGGATCCCATCCCATCCCAGGGATGCCATCCCATCCCATCCCATCGCATCCCATCCCATCCTATCCCATCCCTTCCCATCCCATCCCATCCCAGGGATCCCATCCCATCCCAGGGATCCCATCCCATTCCATCCCATCCGATCTCATCCCAGGGATCACATCCCATCCCAGGGATCCCATGTCAGAGATCCCATCCCATCTCAAGGATGCCATCCCAGGGATTCGATCCCAACGCAGGAATCCCATACTATCCCAGGGATCCCATTCCAGGGATCCCATCCCATCCCATCCCAGGAATCCCATCCCATCCCATTCCAGGGATCCCATCCCATCCCAGTGAACACATCCCAACCCAGGGATCCCATCCGGTCCCAGGGTTCCCATCCCATCCCAGGGATCCCATCCGATCCAATCCCAGTGATCCCATCCCATCCCAACCAATCCCATCCCACCCCATCCCATCCCATTCCATCCCATCCCATCCCATCCCATCCCATCCCATCCCATCCGATCCCATCCCATAAGGTGCCAGGGACCCCATCCCATCCCAGGGATCCCATCCCATCCCTTCCCATCCCAACCCATCCCATCCCATTCCATCCCCGGGATCCCATCCCAGGGATTCCATCCCATCCCAGGGATCCCATCCCATACGAGGGATCACATTCCAGGGATCCCATCGCTAGGATCCCATCTCATCCCATCCCAGGGATCCAATCCCATCACATCTCATCCCAGGGATCCCATAAGATCCCATCCAAGGGTTCCCAACCCATCCCAACCCATCCCATCCCATGGATCCCATTCCAGGGATCCCATCCCAGGGATCCCATCCCTTCCCATTCCATCCCATCCCAGGGATCCCATCCCATCCCATCCCATCGCATCCCATCCCATCCTATCCCATCCTTTCCCATCCCATCCCATCCCAGGGATCCCATCCCAACCCAGGGATAACATCCCAGGGATCCCATCCCATCCAAGGGATCCCATCCCATTCCATCCCATCCCATCCCATCTCATCCCACGGATCACATCCCACCCAGGGATCCCATGTCAGAGATCCCATCCCATCTCACGGATGCCATCCCAGGTATTCGATCCCAAAGCAGGAATCCCATACTATTCCAGGGATCTCATTCCAGGGATCCCATCCCATCCCATCCCAGGAATCCCATCCCATCCCATCCCATTCCAGGGACCCCATCCCATCCCAGTGAACGCATCCCATCCCAGGGATCCCATCCCATCCCAGGGATCCCTTCCCATCCCATCCCATCCCATCCCATCCCATTCCAGGGATCCCATCCCATCCCAGTGATCACATCCCATCCCAGGGATCCCATCCCATCCCAGGGATCCCATCCCATCCCACGGATCCCATCCCATCCCATGCCAGGCATCCCATCCCATCCCCTCCGCTCCCATCCCATCGATCCCACCCATTCCCAACCCATTCTAGCCCATCCCATCCCATCCGATCCCATCCCATGCAATCACATCCAATCCCATCCCATGTATCCCATCCCAGGGATACCATCCGATCCCATCCCAGCGCCGGGATCCCATCCCATCCCATCCCATCCCATCCCATCCCATCCCATCCCATCCCATCCCATCCCATCCCAGCGATCTCATCCCAGGTATTCCATCCCATCCCAGGGATCCCATCCCACCAAATCCCATCCCAGGGATCCCATCCCATCCCATCACAGGGATCCCATCCCAAACCTGTGATCCCATCCCATCCAATCCCATCCCATCCCATGCATTCCCATCCCAGGAATGCCATCCCATCCCATTCCAGGGATCCCATCCCATTCCAGGGACCCCATCCCAGCCCAGGGATCCCATCCCAGGGATCGCATCCCATCTCAGGGATCCCATTCCATCCCATCAAAGGATCCCATCCCATCCCATCCCGTCCCACACCATCCCATCCCATCCCATCCCATCCCAGAGATCCCATCCCATCCCAACCCATCCCATCCAATCCCATCCCATCCCATCCCAACCCATCCCATCCCATCCCATCCCATTCCATCCCATCCCATCCCAGGGATCCCATCCCAGGGATCCCATCCCATCCCCGGGATCCCATCCCAGGGATTCCATCCCATCCCAGGGATCCCATCCCATACGAGGGATCACAATCCAGGGATCCCATCCCTGGGATCCCATCTCATCCCATCCCAGGGATCCAATCCCATCCCATCTCATCCCAGGGATTCCATAACATCCCATCCCAGGGTTCCCAACCCATCCCAACCCATGCCATCCCATTTAATCCCATCCCATCCCATTACATTCCATCCCATCCCACCCCATCCCATCCCATCCCATCCCATCCCATCCCATCCCATCCCAGGGATACCATCCCGGAGTTCCCATCTCATCCCAGGGATCCAATCCCAGCGATCCTATCCCATCCCATCCCATCCCACCCCATCCCATCCCATCAAATCCCATCCCATCCCATCCTATCCCATCCCATCCCATCCCATCCCATCCCAGGGATCCCATCCCATTGCAACCCATCCCATCCCATCCCACCCCATACCATCCCATTCCATCCCATCCCATCCCAGGGATCCCATCCCATCCCAGGGATCCAATCCCATCCCAACTATCCCATCCCAGGGATTCCATCCCATCCCCGGGATCCCATCCCATCTGTTCCCAGCCCAAGTATCCTATCCCATCCCGTCCCATCCAAGGGAACCCATCCGTTCCCAACCCAGGAATCCCATCCCTTCCCCTGCCAGAGATCCCATCCCATTCCAGGGATCCCATCCCATCCCATCCCATCCCATCCCATCCCAGGGGTCGCATCCCATCCCATCCAATCCGATCCCATCCCGTGCCATCCCAGGGATCCCATCCCATCCCAGGGATCCCATCCCATCCCATCCCAGGGATCCCATCCCATCCCATCCTATGAATCCCACACCAGGGATCCAATCCCATCCCAGTGATCCAATCCCAGCGATTCTATCCCATCCCAGGGATCCCGTCCCATCCCATCCCATCCCAGGGATCCCATCCCATGGAACCCATCCCATCACATTCCATCCCATCCCATCCCATCCCATCTCATCCTAGGGATCCCATACCAGGTATCCCATCCCATCCCAGGGATCCCATTCTGTACCATCCCAGGGATCCCATTTCATCCCATCCCATCCCATCGATCCCATCCCATCCAAAACCATTGTAGCCAATCCCATCCCATCCCACCCCATCCCATCCAATCCCATCCCATCCCATCCCATCCCATCCCATCCCATCCCATCCCATGCCATCCCAGGTATCCCATCCCAACCAATCCCAACCCAGGGATACCATCCCATCCAATCCCAGGGATCCCATCCATCCCATCCCATCCCATCTCACCCCATCCCATCCCAGGGATAACATCCCATCCCACGGATCCCATCCCATCCCATCCCAGGCATCCCATCCGATCCCATCCCAGGGATCCCATCCCATCGCATCCCATCCCATCCCAGGGATCCCATCCCAGGGATCCCATCCCATCCCATCCCATCCCAGGGATCCCATCTCATCCCAGGGATCCAATCCCAGAGATCCTCTCCCATCCCATCCCATCCCAGGGATCCCATCCCATGGAACCCATCCCAATCCAGGGATCCCATCCCATCCCATTCCAGGGAACCCGTCCCATCCCATCCCATCCCATCCCATCCCATCCCATCCCATCCCATCCCATCCCATCCCATCCCATCCCATCCCATCCCATCCCATTGTAGCCCATCCCATCCCTTCCCACCCCATCCCATCCCATCCCGTCCCATCCCATCCCATCCCATCCCAGATATCCCATCCCAGGGATCCCATCCCATCCCAGGGATACCATCCCATCCCAGGGATCCCATCCGATCCCATCCCATCCAATCCCATCCCATCCCATCCCATCCCATCCCATCCCATCCCATCCCATCCCATCCCATCCCAGGGATCCCATACCAGAGATCCCATCCAATCCCCGGGTCCCCATCCCAGGGATTCCATCCCATCCCAACCCATCCCATCCCATGGATACCATCCCATCCCAGAGATCCCATCCCAGGGATCCCATCCCATCCCAGGGATCCCATCCCCACCCATCCCATCCCATCCTACCCCATCCCATCCCATCCTATCCCATCCCATCTCCTCCAATCCCATCCTAGGGATCCCATACCAGGTATCCCATCCCATCCCAGGGATCCCATTCCGTACCATCCCAGGGATCCGATTTCATCCCATCCCGTCCCATCGATCCCATCCCATCCCAACCCATTGTAGCCAATCCCATCCCACCCCATGCCATCCAATCCCATCCCATCCCATTCCATCCCACCCCATCCCATCCCATCCCATCCCATCCCATCCCATCCCATCCCATCCCAGGGATCCCATACCAGGGATCCCATCCCATCCCCGGGTCCCCATCCCAGGGATTCCATCCCATCCCAACCCATCCCATCCCATGGATACCATCCCATCGCAGAGATCCCATCCCAGGGATCCCATCCCATCCAAGGGATCCCATCCCATCCCAACCCATCGCATCCCATCATACCCCATCCCATCCCATCCTATCCCATCCCATCCCATCCTAGGGATCCCATACCAGGCATCCCATCCCATCCCAGGGATCCTATTTCATCCCATCCCATCCCATCCCATCACATCCAACCCCATCCCATCCCATCCCATCCCATCCCATCGCAGGGATCCCATCCCATCCCATCCCATCCCATCACATCCCATCCCAGCGATCTCATCCCAGGGATTCCATCCCATCCCAGGTATACCATCCCAACCAATCCTAACCCAGGGATCCCATCCCATCCAATCCCAGGGATCCCATCCCATCCAATCCCAGGGATCCCATCCCATCCCATCCCATCCCATCCCATCCCATCCCATCTCAACCCATCCCATCCCAGGGATCACATCCCATCCCACGGATCCCATCCCATCCCATCCCAGGCATCCAATCCGATCCTATCCAAGGGATCCCATCCCATCCCATCCCATCCCAGGGATCCCATCCCATCCCATCCCATCCCATCCCATCCCAGGGATCCCATCCCATGGAACCCATCCCAACCCAGGGATCCCATCCCATTCCAACCCATCCCATCCCATCCCAGGGATCGATCCCAGAGATTCCATCCCATCCCAGGGATGCCATCCCAGGGATTCGATCCCAACCCAGGGATCCCATCCTATCCCAGGGATCCCTTCCCAGGGATTCCATCCCATCCCAGGGATCCCATCCCATCCCAGGGATCACATTCCAGGGATCCCATCCCAGGGATCCCGTCCCATCCCAGGGATCCCATCCCATCCCATCCCATCCCATCCCATCCCATCCCAGGGATCCCATACCAGGGACCCCATCCCATCCCCGGGTCCCCATCCCAGGGATTCCATCCCATCCCAACCCATCCCAACCCATCCCATCCCATGGATACCATCCGATCCCTGAGATCCCATCCCAGGGATCCCATCCCAGGGATCCCATCCCATCCTACCGCATCCCATCCCATCCTATCCCATCGCATCCCATCGCATCCCATCCCATCCTAGGGATCCCATACCAGGTATCCCATCCCATCCCAGGGATCCCATTCCGTACCATCCCAGGGATCCCATTCCATCCCATCCCATCCCATCCCATCCCATCGATCACATCCCATCCCAATCCATTGTAGCCAATCCCATCCCATCCCACCCCATCCCATCCAATCCCATCCCATCCCACCCCATCCCATCCCATCCCATCCCATCCCATCCCAGGGACACCATCCCAGGGATACCATACCATCCCAACCCATCCCATCCAATCCCATCCCATCCCAACCCATCCCATCCAATCCCATCCCATCCAATCCCAGGGATCCCATCCCATCCCATCCCATCTCACCCCATCCCATCCCAGGGATCACATCCCATCCCATGGATCCCATCCCATCCCATCCCATCCCATCCCACCCATTCCCATCCCAGGAATCCCATCCCATCACATCCCACGGATCCCATAACATCCCAGGGATCCCATCCCATCCCATCCCAGGGATCCCATCCCAGGGATTCCATCCCATCCCAGGGATCCCATCCCAACAAATCCCATCACAGGGATCCCATCCCATCCCATCACAGGGATCCCATCCCATCACAGGGATCCCATCCCATCCAATCCCATCCCATCCCATCCATTCCCATCCCAGGAATCCCATCCCATCCCAGGGATCCCATCCCATTCCAGGGATCCCATCCCATCCCATGCCATCACATCCCATCCCATTCCATCCCATCCCATCCCATCCCATCCCAGGGATCCAATCCCATCCCAGGGATAGCATCCCAGGGATTCGATCCCAACCCAGGGATCCCATCCTATCCCAGGAATTCCATCCCAGGGATCCCAGCCCATCCCATCCGATCCCATCCCAGGGATCCCATCCCATCCCATCGAATCCCATCCCAACCCATGCCATCCAATCCAATCCCATCCCATCCCATTCCATTCCATCCCATCCCATTCCATCCCATCCCATCCCATCCCATCCCATCCCATCCCATCCCATCCCAGGGATCCCATCCCAGGGTTCCCATCTCATCCCAGGGATCCAATCCCAGATATCCTATCCCATCCCAACCCATCCCAACCCATCCCATCCCATCCGATCCCATCCCAGGGATCCCATCCCATCCCAGGGATCCCACCCATCCCATCCCATCCCATTCCATCCCATCCCATCCCAGGGATCCCATCCCAGCGATCCCATCCCATCCCAGGGATCCCATCCCATCCCAACTCATCCCAGGGATCCCATAACATCCCATCCCAGTGTTCCCAACCCATCCCAACCCATGCCATCCCATCCAATCCCATCCCATCCCAGGGATCGCATCCCATCTCAGGGATCACATTCCAGGGATCCCATCCCAGGGATCCCATCCCATCCCAGGGATCCCATCCCATCCCAGGGATCCCATCCCATCCCATCCCATCCCATCCCATCCCATCCCATCCCAGGGATCCCATACCAGGGATCCCATCCCATCCCCTGGTCCCCATCCCAGGGATTCCATCCCATCCCAACCCATCCCATCCCATGGATACCATCCGATCCCAGAGATCCCATCCCAGGGATCCCATCCCATCCCAGGGATCCCATCCCATCCTACCCCATCCCATCCCATCCCATCCTATCCCATCGCATCCCATCCCATCCTATCCCATCGCATCCCATCCCATCCCATCCTAGGGATCCCATACCAGGTATCCCATCCCATCCCAGGGATCCCATTCCGTACCATCCCAGGGATCCCATTCCATCCCATCCCATCCCATCGATCCCATCCCAACCCAGTGTAGCCAATCCCATCCCATCCCACCCCATCCCATCCAGTCCCATCCCATCCCACCCCATCCCATGCCATCCCATCCCATCCCATCCCATCCCATCCCATCCCATCCCATCCCATCCCATCCCATCCCATCCCAGGGACACCATCCCAGGGATACCATACCATCCCAACCCATCCCATCCAATCCCATCCCATCCCATCCCAACCCATCCCATCCCATCCCATCCCATCCCATCCAATCCCAGGGATCCCATCGCATCCCATCCCATCTCACCCCATCCCATCCCAGGGATCACATCCCATCCCACGGATCCCATCCCATCCCATCCCATCCCAGGCATCCCATCCGATCCCATCCCAGGGATCCCATCCCATACCATCCCATCCCATCGCAGGGATCCCATCCCATCCCACCCCATCCCATCCCATCCCATCCCATCCCATCCCATCCCATCCCATCCCATCCCATCCCAGGGATCCCATCCCATGGAACCCATCGCAACCCAGGGATCCCATCCCATCCCATCCCAGGGATCCCATCCCATGGAACCCATCCCAACCCAGGGATCCCATCCCATCCAATCCCAGGGATCCCAACCAATCCCAGGGATCCCATCCCATCCCATCCCATCCCATCTCAACCCATCCCATCCCAGGGATCACATCCCATCCCACGGATCCCATCCCATCCCATCCCAGGCATCCCATCCGATCCCATCCAAGGGATCCCATCCCATCCCATCCCATCCCATCCCATCCCATCCCATCCCATCCCAGGGATCCCATCCCATCCCATCCCAGGGATCCCATCCCATCCCATCCCATCCCATCCCATCCAAACCCATCCCAGGGATCCCATCCCATGGAACCCATCCCAACCCAGGGATCCCATCCCATTCCAACCCATCCCATCCCAGGGATCCCATCCCAGAGATTCCATCCGATCCCAGGGATGCCATCCCAGGGATTCGATCCCAACCCAGGGATCCCATCCTATCCCAGGGATCCCATCCCAGGGATTCCATCCCATCCCAGGGATCCCATCCCATCCCAGGGATCACATTCCAGGGATCCCATCCCAGGGATCCCATCCCATCCCATCCCAGGAATCCCATCCCATCCCATCCCAGGGATCCCATACCAGGGATCCCATCCCATCCCCGGGTCCCCATCCCAGGGATTCCATCCCATCCCAACCCATCCCATCCCATCCCATCCCATCCCATCCCAGGGATCCCATCCCATCCCAACCCATCCCATCCCATCCCACCCCATCACATTCCATCCTATCCCAGGGATCCAATCCCATCCCAACCCATCCCATCCCATGGATACCATCCCATCCCAGGGATCCCATACCATCCCAGGGATCCCATCCCATCCCAACCAATCCCATCCCACCCGATCCCATCCCATTCCATCCCATCCCATCCCATCCCAGGGATCCCATCCCATCCCATCCCATCCCATCCCATCCCATCCCATCCCATCCCATCCCAGGGATCCCATCGCATGGAACCCATCCCAACCCAGGGATCCCATCCCATTCCAACCCATCCCATCCCATCCCAGGGATCCCATCCCAGAGATTCCATCCCATCCCAGGGATGCCATCCCAGGGATTCGATCCCAACCGAGGGATCCCATCCTATCCCAGGGATCCCATCCCAGGGATTCCATCCCATCCCATGGATCCCATCCCATCCCAGGGATCACATCCCAGGGATCCCATCCCATCCCCTGGTCCCCATCCCAGGGATTCCATCCCATCCCAACGCATCCCATCCCATGGATACCATCCGATCCCAGAGATCCCATCCCAGGGATCCCATCCCATCCCAGGGATCCCATCCCATCCTACCCCATCCCATCCCATCCTATCCCATCGCATCCCATCCCATCCTATCCCATCGCATCCCATCCCATCCCATCCCATCCCATCCTAGGGATCCCATACCAGGTATCCCATCCCATCCCAGGGATCCCATTCCGTACCATCCCAGGGATCCCATTCCATCCCATCCCATCCCATCGATCCCATCCCAACCCAGTGTAGCCAATCCCATCCCATCCCACCCCATCCCATCCAATCCCATCCCATCCCACCCCATCCCATGCCATCCCATCCCATCCCATCCCATCCCAGGGACACCATCCCATCCCAGGGACACCATCCCAGGGATACCATACCATCCCAACCCATCCCATCCAATCCCATCCCATCCCATCCCATCCCATCCAATCCCAGGGATCCCATCCCATCCCATCTCACCCCATCCCATCCCAGGGGTCACATCCCATCACACGGATCCCATCCCATCCCATCCCAGGCATCCCATCCGATCCCATCCCAGGGATCCCATCCCATACCATCCCATCCCATCGCAGGGATCCCATCCCATCCCATCCCATCCCATCACATCCCATCCCAGCGATCTCGTCCCAGGGATTCCATCGCATCCCAGTGATCCCATCCCATCCCACCCATTCCCATCCCAGGAATCCCATCCCATCACATCCCACGGATCCCATAACATCCCAGGGATCCCATCCCATCCCATCCCATCCCAGGGATCCCATCCCAGGGATTCCATCCCATCCCAGTGATCCCATCCCATACGAGGGATCACATTCCAGGGATCCCATCCCAGGGATCCCATCCCATCCCAATGATCCCATCCCATCCCAACATATCCCATCCCATCCTCTCCCATCCCAGGGATCCTATCCCATCCCAAGTAACCCATCCCATGGATCCCATCCCAGGGAGGCCATCCCATCCCAGGGATCCCAACCCATCCCAGTGATCCCATCCCATCCCATCACATCCCATCCCATCCCATCCCATCCCAGGGATTCCATCCCATCCCAGGGATCCCATTTCATCTGTTCCCATCCCAGGGATCCCATCCCATCCCATCCCATCCCATCCCATCCCAGGGATCCCATCCCATCCCAACCCATCCCATCCCACCCCATCACATTCCATCCTATCCCAGGGATCCCATCCCATCCAAGGGATCCCATCCCATCCCAACCCATCGCATCCCATCATACCCCATCCCATCCCATCCTATCCCATCCCATCCCATCCTAGGGATCCCATACCAGGCATCCCATCCCATCCCAGGGATCCTATTTCATCCCATCCCATCCCATCCCATCACATCCAACCCCATCCCATCCCATCCCATCCCATCGCAGGGATCCCATCCCATCCCATCCCATCCCATCACATCCCATCCCAGCGATCTCATCCCAGGGATTCCATCCCATCCCAGGTATACCATCCCAACCAATCCTAACCCAGGGATCCCATCCCATCCAATCCCAGGGATCCCATCCCATCCAATCCCAGGGATCCCATCCCATCCCATCCCATCCCATCCCATCTCAACCCATCCCATCCCAGGGATCACATCCCATCCCACGGATCCCATCCCATCCCATCCCAGGCATCCAATCCGATCCTATCCAAGGGATCCCATCCCATCCCATCCCATCCCAGGGATCCCATCCCATCCCATCCCATCCCATCCCATCCCATCCCATCCCATCCCAGGGATCCCATCCCATGGAACCCATCCCAACCCAGGGATCCCATCCCATTCCAACCCATCCCATCCCATCCCAGGGATCGATCCCAGAGATTCCATCCCATCCCAGGGATGCCATCCCAGGGATTCGATCCCAACCCAGGGATCCCATCCTATCCCAGGGATCCCTTCCCAGGGATTCCATCCCATCCCAGGGATCCCATCCCATCCCAGGGATCACATTCCAGGGATCCCATCCCAGGGATCCCGTCCCATCCCAGGGATCCCATCCCATCCCATCCCATCCCATCCCATCCCATCCCATCCCATCCCATACCAGGGATCCCATACCAGGGACCCCATCCCATCCCCGGGTCCCCATCCCAGGGATTCCATCCCATCCCAACCCATCCCAACCCATCCCATCCCATGGATACCATCCGATCCCTGAGATCCCATCCCAGGGATCCCATCCCAGGGATCCCATCCCATCCTACCGCATCCCATCCCATCCTATCCCATCGCATCCCATCGCATCCCATCCCATCCTAGGGATCCCATACCAGGTATCCCATCCCATCCCAGGGATCCCATTCCGTACCATCCCAGGGATCCCATTCCATCCCATCCCATCCCATCCCATCCCATCGATCACATCCCATCCCAATCCATTGTAGCCAATCCCATCCCATCCCACCCCATCCCATCCAATCCCATCCCATCCCACCCCATCCCATCCCATCCCATCCCATCCCAGGGACACCATCCCAGGGATACCATACCATCCCAACCCATCCCATCCAATCCCATCCCATCCCAACCCATCCCATCCAATCCCATCCCATCCAATCCCAGGGATCCCATCCCATCCCATCCCATCTCACCCCATCCCATCCCAGGGATCACATCCCATCCCATGGATCCCATCCCATCCCATCCCATCCCACCCATTCCCATCCCAGTAATCCCATCCCATCACATCCCACGGATCCCATAACATCCCAGGGATCCCATCCCATCCCATCCCAGGGATCCCATCCCAGGGATTCCATCCCATCCCAGGGATCCCATCCCAACAAATCCCATCACAGGGATCCCATCCCATCCCATCACAGGGATCCCATCCCATCACAGGGATCCCATCCCATCCAATCCCATCCCATCCCATCCATTCCCATCCCAGGAATCCCATCCCATCCCAGGGATCCCATCCCATTCCAGGGATCCCATCCCATCCCATGCCATCACATCCCATCCCATTCCATCCCATCCCATCCCATCCCATCCCAGGGATCCAATCCCATCCCAGGGATAACATCCCAGGGATTCGATCCCAACCCAGGGATCCCATCCTATCCCAGGAATTCCATCCCAGGGATCCCATCCCATCCCATCCGATCCCATCCCAGGGATCCCATCCCATCCCATCGAATCCCATCCCAACCCATGCCATCCAATCCAATCCCATCCCATCCCATTCCATTCCATCCCATCCCATTCCATCCCATCCCATCCCATCCCATCCCATCCCATCCCATCCCATCCCATCCCATCCCAGGGATCCCATCCCAGGGTTCCCATCTCATCCCAGGGATCCAATCCCAGATATCCTATCCCATCCCAACCCATCCCAACCCATCCCATCCCATCCGATCCCATCCCAGGGATCCCATCCCATCCCAGGGATCCCACCCATCCCATCCCATCCCATTCCATCCCATCCCATCCCAGGGATCCCATCCCAGCGATCCCATCCCATCCCAGGGATCCCATCCCATCCCAACTCATCCCAGGGATCCCATAACATCCCATCCCAGTGTTCCCAACCCATCCCAACCCATGCCATCCCATCCAATCCCATCCCATCCCAGGGATCGCATCCCATCTCAGGGATCACATTCCAGGGATCCCATCCCAGGGATCCCATCCCATCCCAGGGATCCCATCCCATCCCATCCCATCCCATCCCATCCCATCCCATCCCAGGGATCCCATACCAGGGATCCCATCCCATCCCCTGGTCCCCATCCCAGGGATTCCATCCCATCCCAACCCATCCCATCCCATGGATACCATCCGATCCCAGAGATCCCATCCCAGGGATCCCATCCCATCCCAGGGATCCCATCCCATCCTACCCCATCCCATCCCATCCCATCCTATCCCATCGCATCCCATCCCATCCTATCCCATCGCATCCCATCCCATCCCATCCTAGGGATCCCATACCAGGTATCCCATCCCATCCCAGGGATCCCATTCCGTACCATCCCAGGGATCCCATTCCATCCCATCCCATCCCATCGATCCCATCCCAACCCAGTGTAGCCAATCCCATCCCATCCCACCCCATCCCATCCCATCCCATCCCATCCCATCCAATCCCAGGGATCCCATCCCATCCCATCCAATCCCATCCGAACCCATCCCAGGTATCCCATCCCAGGGATCCCATCCCATCCCAGCGCAGGGATCCCATCCCATCCCATAGCAGGGATCCCATCCCATCCCATCCCAGGGATCCCATCCCATCCCATCCCATCCCATCCCATCCCATCCCATCCCATATCATCCCTGCTATCTCATGCCAGGTATTCCATCCCATCCCAGGGATCCCATCCCAACCAATTCCATCCCAAGGATACCATCCCATCCCATCCCAGGGATACCATCCCATCCCATCCCAGGGATCCCATCCCATTCCAGGGATCCCATCCCATCCCATCGCAACCCATCCCACCCTATCCCATTCCCATCCCATCCCATCCCATCCCATCCCATCCCAGGGATCCCATCCCAGCCCATCTCATCCCAGGGATCCCATGCCATGCCATGCCATCCCATCCCATCCCAGGGATCCCATCCCATCCAAACCCATCCCATCCCATCCCAGTGAACACATCCCATCCCAGGGATCCCAACCCATCCCAGGGATCCCATCCCATCCCATCCAATCCCATCCGAACCCATCCCAGGTATCCCATCCCAGGGATCCCATCCCATCCCAGCGCAGGGGTCCCATCCCATCCCATAGCAGGGATCCCATCCCATCCCAGCGCAGGGATCCCATCCCATCCCATAGCAGGGATCCCATCCCATCCCATCCCAGGGATCCCATCCCATCCCATCCCATCCCATATCATCCCTGCTATCTCATGCCAGGTATTCCATCCCATCCCAGGGATCCCATCCCAACCAATTCCATCCCAAGGATACCATCCCATCCCATCCCAGGGATACCATCCCATCCCATCCCAGGGATCCCATCCCATTCCAGGGATCCCATCCCATCCCATCGCAACCCATCCCACCCTATCCCATTCCCATCCCATCCCATCCCATCCCATCCCAGGGATCCCATCCCAGCCCATCTCATCCCAGGGATCCCATGCCATGCCATGCCATCCCATCCCATCCCAGGGATCCCATCCCATCCAAACCCATCCCATCCCATCCCAGTGAACACATCCCATCCCAGGGATCCCAACCCATCCCAGGGATCCCATCCCATCCCATCCAATCCCATCCGAACCCATCCCAGGTATCCCATCCCAGGGATCCCATCCCATCCCAGCGCAGGGGTCCCATCCCATCCCATAGCAGGGATCCCATCCCATCCCATCCCAGGGATCCTATCCCATCCCAACCCATCCCATCCCATGCCATCCCATCCCATCCCATCCCAGCGATCCCATCCCATCCCAGGGATCCCATCCCAACCCATCCCATCCTATCCCATTCCCATCCCATCCCATCCCATCCCATTCCATCCCATACCATCCCATCCCATCCCATCCCACCCCATCCCATCCCATCCCATCCCATTCCATCCCATCCTATCCCATCCCATCCCATCCCATCCCATCCCATCCCATCCCATCCCAGGGATCCCAACCCATCCCAGGGATCCCATCCCATCCCAGGGATCCCATCCAATCCCAGGGATCCCATCCCATCCAATCCTATCCCATCCCATCCCATCCCATCCCAGAGATCCCAACCCATACCAGGGATCCCATCCCATCCCATCCCATCCCAGAGATCCCAACCCATACCAGGGATCCCATCCCATCCCAGGGATCCCATCCCATCCCAGCTATCCCATCCCAGGGATTCCATCCCATCCCGGGGATCCCATTTCATCTGTTCCCATCCCAGGGATCCCATCGCATCCCATCCCAGGGATCCAATCCCATCCCATCTCATCCCAGGGATCCCATAAGATCCCATCAAACGGTTCCCCACCCATCCCAACCCATCCCATCCCATGGATCCCATCCCAGGGATCCCATCCCAGGGATCCCATACGATCCCAGGGATCCCATCCCATCCCATCCCATCCCATCCCATCCCATCCCATCCAGTCCCATCCCATCCCATCCCATCCCATCCCATCCCATCCCAATCATCCCTGCTATCTCATGCCAGGTATTCCATCTCATCCCAGGGATCCAATCCCAGGGATCCCATACCCTCCCATCCCATCCCTTCCCATCCCATCCCTTCCCATCCCATCCCATCCCAGGGATCCCATCCCATCCCAGGGATAACATCCCAGGGATCCCATCCCATGCCAGGGATCCCATGTCAGAGATCCCATCCCATCTCACAGATGCCATCCCAGGGATTCGATCCCATACCATCCCAGGAATCCCATTCCAGGGATCCCATCCCATCCCATCCCAGGGATCCCATCCCATCCCAGGGATCCCATCCCATCCCATCCAATCCCATCCGATCCCATCCCAGGTATCCCATCCCAGGGATCCCATCCCATGGCAGCGCAGGGGTCCCATCCCATCCCATAGCAGGGATCCCATCCCAGCCCATCTCATCCCAGGGATCCCATCCCAGCCCATCTCATCCCAGGGATCCCATGCCATCCCATCCCATCCCAGGCATCCCATCCCAGGGATCCTATCCCATCCCAGGGATCCCATCCCATGCCATCCCAGGGATCGCATCCCATCCCATCCAATCCCATCCCACCCCATCCCATCCCATTCCATCCCAACCCATCCCATCCTATCCCATTCGCATCCCATCCCATCCCATCCCATCCCAGGGATCCCATCCCAGCCCATCTCATCCCAGGGATCCCATCCCATCCCATCCCATCCCATCCCATCCCATCCCATCCCATCCCATCCCATCCCAGGCATCCCATCCCAGGTATCCAATCCCATCCCAGGGATTCCATCCCAGGGATCTCCTACCATCCCAGGGATCCCATCCCATCCCAGGGATCCAATCCCATCCCAGCTATCCCATCCCAGGGATTCCACCCCATCCCAGGGATCCTATCCCATCTGTTCCCATCCCAGGTATCCTATCCCACCCCGTCCCATCCAGGGGATCCCATCCATTCCCAACCCAGGAATCCCATCCCTTCCCTTTCCAGGGATCCCATCCCATCCCACGGATCCCATCCCATCCCACAGATCCCATCCCAACCCAGGGATCCCATCCCATCCCAGGGATCCCATCCCATCTCAGGGATCCCATCCCATCCCAGGGATCCCATCCCAATCCAGGGATCCCATCCCATCCCATCGCAGGGATCCCATCCCATCCCAGGGATCCCATCCCATCCCATCCCATCCCATCCCATCCCATCCCATCCCATCCCATCCCATCCCATCCCATCCCATCCTATCCCATCCCATCCCATCCCATCCCATCCCATCCTATCCTATCCCATCCCATCCCATCCCATCCCATCCCAGGGATCCCATCCCATCCCAGCTATCCCACCCCAGGGATTCCATCCCATCCCGGGGATCCCATTTCATCTGTCCCCATCCCAGGGATCCCATCCCATCCCATCCCAGGGATCCCATCCCATCCAAACCCATCCCATCCCATCCCATCCCTTTCCAGGGATACCATCCCATCCCAGCTATCCCATCCCAGGGTTTCCATCCCATCCCGGGGATCCCATTTCATCTGTTCCCATCCCTGGGATCCCATCCCATCCCATCCCATCCCATCCCATCCCATCCCATCCCAGGGATCCCATCCCAGGGATTCCATCCCATCCCAGGGATCCCATCCCATACGAGGGGTTACATTCCAGGGATCCCATCCCTAGGATCCCATCTCATCCCATCCCAGGGATCCAATCCCATCCCATCTCATCACAGGGATCCCATAAGATCCCATCAAACGGTTCCCAACCCATCCCAACCCATCCCATCCCATGGATCCCATCCCAGGGATCCCATCCCAGGGATCACATACCATCCCAGGGATCCCATCCCATCCCATCCCATCCCATCCCATCCCATCCCGTCCCATCCCATCCCATCCCAATCATCCCTGCTATCTCATGCCAGGTATTCCATCCCATCCCAGGGATCCCATTCCAACCAATCCCATCCCAGGGATCCCATCCCATCCCATCCCAGGGATCCCATCCCATTCCAGGGATCCCATCCCATCCCATCGCAACCCATCCCATCCTATCCCATTCCCATCCCATCCCATCCCATCCCATCCCATCCCATCCCATCCCTGGGATCCCATCCCAGCCCATCTCATCCCAGGGATCCCATGCCATGCCATCCCATCCCATCCCATCCCATAGCAGGGATCCCATCCCATCCCATCCCAGGGATCCCATCCCATCCCATCCCATCCCATATCATCCCTGCTATCTCATGCCAGGTATTCCATCCCATCCCAGGGATCCCATCCCAACCAATTCCATCCCAAGGATACCATCCCATACCATCCCAGGGATACCATCCCATCCCATCCCAGGGATCCCATCCCATTCCAGGGATCCCATCCCATCCCATCGCAACCCATCCCACCCTATCCCATTCCCATCCCATCCCATCCCATCCCATCCCATCCCAGGGATCCCATCCCAGCCCATCTCATCCCAGGGATCCCATGCCATGCCATGCCATCCCATCCCATCCCAGGGATCCCATCCCATCCAAACCCATCCCATCCCATCCCAGTGAACACATCCCATCCCAGGGATCCCAACCCATCCCAGGGATCCCATCCCATCCCATCCAATCCCATCCGAACCCATCCCAGGTATCCCATCCCAGGGATCCCATCCCATCCCAGCGCAGGGGTCCCATCCCATCCCATAGCAGGGATCCCATCCCATCCCATAGCAGGGATCCCATCCCATCCCATCCCAGGGATCCTATCCCATCCCAACCCATCCCATCCCATGCCATCCCATCCCATCCCATCCCAGCGATCCCATCCCATCCCAGGGATCCCATCCCAACCCATCCCATCCTATCCCATTCCCATCCCATCCCATCCCATCCCAGGGATCCCATCCCAGCCCATCTCATCCCAGTGTTCCCAAGCCATGCCATCCCATCCCATCCCATCCCAGGGATCCCATCCCATCCAAACCCATCCCATCCCATCCCATCCCATCCCAGCGCAGGGATCCCATCCCATCCCATCCCAGGAATCCCATCCCATCCCATTCCAGGGATTCCATCCCACCCAAGGGATCCCATCCCATCCCATCCAATCCCATCCGAACCCATCCCAGGTATCCCATCCCAGGGATCGCATTCCATCCCAGCGCAGGGATCCCATCCCATCCCATCCCATAGCAAAGATCCAATCCCATCCCATAGCAGGGATCCCATCCGATCCCATCCCATCCCATCCCATACCATCCCATCCCATCCCATCCCATCCCATCCCATCCCATCCCATACCAGGGATCCCATCCCATCCCATCCCAGGGATCCCCTGCCATCCCAGGGATCCCATCCCATCCCATCCCATCCCAGGGATCCCATCCCATCCCATCCCATCCCATCCCATCCCATCCCATCCCAACCAATCCCATCCCAGGGATACCATCCCATCCCATCCCACGGATCACATCCCATTCCAGGGATCCCATCCCATCCCATCCCATCGCAACCCATCCCATCCTATCCCATTCCCATCCCATCCCATCCCAGGGATCCCATCCCAGCCCATCTCATCCCAGTGTTCCCAAGCCATGCCATCCCATCCCATCCCATCCCAGGGATCCCATCCCATCCAAACCCATCCCATCCCATCCCATCCCAGCGCAGGGATCCCATCCCATCCCATCCCAGGAATCCCATCCCATCCCATTCCAGGGATTCCATCCCATCCAAGGGATCCCATCCCATCCCATCCAATCCCATCCGAACCCATCCCAGGTATCCCATCCCAGGGATCGCATTCCATCCCAGCGCAGGGATCCCATCCCATCCCATCCCATAGCAAAGATCCAATCCCATCCCATAGCAGGGATCCCATCCGATCCCATCCCATCCCATCCCATCCCATCCCATCCCATCCCATCCCATCCCATACCAGGGATCCCATCCCATCCCATCTCATCCCAGGGATCCCATGCCATGCCATCCCATCCCATCCCAGGGATCCCATCCCATCCAAACCCATCCCATCCCATCCCAGTGAACACAACCCCATACCAGGGATCCCAAGCCATCCCAGGGATCCCATCCCATCCCATCCAATCCCATCCGAAACCATCCCAGGTATCCCATCCCAGGGATCCCATCCCATCCCAGCGCAGGGGTCCCGTCCCATCCCATAGCAGGTATCCCATCTCATCCCATAGCAGGGATCCCATCCCATCCCATCCCATCCCATCCCATCCCATCCCATCCCATATCATCCCTGCTATCTCATGCCAGATATTCCATCCAATCCCAGGGATCCCATCCCAACCAATCCCATCCCAGGGATACCATCCCATCCCATCACAGGGATCCCATCCCATCCCAGGGATCCCATCCCATCCCAGGGATCCCATCCAATCCCATCCCTTCCCATCCCATCCCTTCCCATCCCAGGGATCCCATCTCATGCCAGGGATCACATCCCATGCCAGGGATCCCATGTCAGAGATCCCATCCCATCTCACGGATGCCATCCCAGGGATTCGATCCCAACCCACGGATCCCATCCCAGGAATCCCATTCCAGGGATCCCATCCCATCCCAGGAATACCATCCCATCCCATTCCAGGGATTCCATCCCATCCCAGTGAACACATCCCATCCCAGGGATCCCATCCCATCCCAGGGATCCCATCCCATCCCATCCAATCCCATCCGAAACCATGCCAGGTATCCCATCCCAGGCATCCCATCCCATCCCAGCGCAGGGATCCCATCCCATCCCATAGCAGGGATCCCATCCCATCCCATAGCAGGGATCCCATCCCATCCCATCCCATCCAATCCCATCCCAGTCATCCCTGCTATCTCATGCCAGGTATTCCATCCCATCCCAGGGATCCCATTCCAACCACTCCCATCCCAGGGATACCATCCCATCCCATCCCAGGGATCCCATCCCATTCCAGGGATCCCATCCCATCCCATCCCATCGCAACCCATCCCATCCTATCCCATTCCTATCCCATCCCATCCCATCCCATCCCATCCCAGGGATCCCATCCCAGCCCATCTCATCCCAGGGATCCCATGCCATGCCATCCCATCCCATCCCATCCCAGAGATCCCATCCCATCCAAACCCATCCCATCCCATCCCATCCCATCCCATCCCATCCCATCCCAGCGCAGGGATCCCAGGGATCCTATCCCATCCCAGGGATCCCAACCCATCCCAGCTATCACATCCCATCCCAGGGATTCCATCCCATCCCAGGGATCCTATCCCATCTGTTCCCATCCCAGGTATCCTATCCCATCCCGTTCCATCCAAGGGATCCAATCCATTCCCAACCCAGGAATCCCATCCCTTCCCTTTCCAGGGATCCCCTCCCATGCCAGGGATCCCATCCCATCCCATCCCATCCCAGGGATCGCATCCCATCCCATCCAATCCCATCCCACCCCATCCCATCCCATTCCATTCCATTCCATTCCATTCCATCCCATCCCATCCCATCCCATCCCATCCCATCCCAACCCATCCCATCCCATCCCATGCCGTCCCAGGGATCCCATCCCATCCCAGGGATCCCATCCCATCCCATTCCATTCCATTCCATCCCATCCCATCCCATCCCATCCCAACCCATCCCATCCCATCCCATGCCGTCCCAGGGATCCCATCCCATCCCAGGGATCCCATCCCATCCCTTCCCTGCCCATCCCATCCCATCCCTTCCCATCCCATTCCATCCCATGCCATCCCATCCCATCCCATCCCATCCCATCCCATCCCATCCCATCCCATCCCATCCCATCCCATCCCATCCCATCCCATCCCATCCCAGGGATCCCATCCCAGGGATTCCATTCCATCCCAGGGATCCCATCCCATACGAGGGGTCACATTCCAGGGATCCCATCCCTAGGATCCCATCTCATCCCATCCCAGGGATCCAATCCCATCCCATCTCATCACAGGGATCCCATAAGATCCCATCAAACGGTTCCCAACCCATCCCATCCCATGGATCCCATCCCAGGGATCCCATCCCAGGGATCACATACCATCCCAGGGATCCCATCCCATCCCATCCCATCCCATCCCGTCCCATCCCATCCCAATCATCCCTGCTATCTCATGCCAGGTATTCCATCCCATCCCAGGCATCCCATTCCAACTAATCCCATCCCAGGGATACCATCCCATCACATCCCAGGGATCCCATCCCATTCCAGGGATCCCATCCCATCGCAACCCATCCCATCCTATCCCATTCCCATCCCATCCCATCCCATCCCAGGGATCCCATCCCAGCCCATCTCATCCCAGGGATCCCATGCCATGCCATCCCATCCCATCCCGTCCCAGGGATCCCATCCCATCCAAACCCATCCCATCCCATCCCATCCCATCCCATCCCAGCGCAGGGATCCCAGGGATCCTATCCCATCCCAGGGATCCCATCTCATCCCATCCCATCCCATCCCAGGGATCCCATCCCAGCCCATCTCATCCCAGGGATCCCATGCCATGCCATCCCATCCCATCCCATCCCATCCCATCCCAGGGATCCCATCCCATCCAAACCCATCCCATCCCATCCCATCTCATCCCAGGGATCCCATGCCAGCCCATCTCATCCCAGGGATCCCATGCCATGCCATCCCATCCAAACCCATCCCATCCCATCCCATCCCATCCTATCCCATTCCCTCCCATCCCATCCCATCCCATCCCATCCCATCCCATCCCATCCCATCCCATCCTATCCCATTCCCTCCCATCTCATCCCATACCATCCCATCCCATCCCATCCCATCCCAGGGATCCCATCCCATCCAAACCCATCCCATCCCATCCCAGTGAACACATCCCATCCCAGGGATCCCATCCCATTCCAGGGATCCCATCCCATCCTATCCCATTCCCTCCCATCTCATCCCATACCATCCCATCCCATCCCATCCCATCCCAGGGATCCCATCCCATCCAAACCCATCCCATCCCATCCCAGTGAACACATCCCATCCCAGGGATCCCATCCCATTCCAGGGATCCCATCCCATCCCATCCAATCCCATCCGAACCCATCCCAGGTATCCCATCCCAGGGATCCCATCCCATCCCAGCGCAGGGATCCCATCCCATCCCATAGCAGGGATCCCATCCCATCCCATCCCAGGGATCCCATCCCATCCCATCCCATCCCATATCATCCCTGCTATCTCATGCCAGGTATTCCATCCCATCCCAGGGATCCCATCCCAACCAATTCCATCCCAAGGATACCATCCCATACCATCCCAGGGATACCATCCCATCCCATCCCAGGGATCCCATCCCATCCCAGGGATCCCATCCCATCCCATCGCAACCCATCCCACCCTATCCCATTCCCATCCCATCCCATCCCATCCCATCCCATCCCATCCCATCCCAGGGATCCCATCCCAGCCCATCTCATCCCAGGGATCCCATGCCATGCCATGCCATCCCATCCCATCCCAGGGATCCCATCCCATCCAAACCCATCCCATCCCATCCCAGTGAACACATCCCATCCCAGGGATCCCAACCCATCCCAGGGATCCCATCCCATCCCATCCAATCCCATCCGAACCCATCCCAGGTATCCCATCCCAGGGATCCCATCCCATCCCAGCGCAGGGGTCCCATCCCATCCCATAGCAGGGATCCCATCCCATCCCATAGCAGGGATCCCATCCCATCCCATCCCAGGGATCCTATCCCATCCCAACCCATCCCATCCCATGCCATCCCATCCCATCCCATGCCATCCCATCCCATCCCATCCCAGCGATCCCATCCCATCCCAGGGATCCCATCCCAACCCATCCCATCCTATCCCATTCCCATCCCATCCCATCCCATCCCATCCCATCCCAGGGATCCCATCCCAGCCCATCTCATCCCAGGGATCCCATGCCATGCCATCCCATCCCATCCCATCCCAGAGATCCCATCCCATCCAAACCCATCCCATCCCATCCCAGGGATTCCATTCCATCCCAGGGACCCCATCCCATACGAGGGATCACATTCCAGGGATCCCATCCCTAGGATCCCATCTCATCCCATCCCAGGGATCCAATCCCATCCCATCTCATCCCAGGGATCCCATAAGATCCCATCAAACCGTTCCCAACCCATCCCAACCCATCCCATCCCATGGATCCCATCCCAGGCATCCCATCCTAGGGATCCCATCCCATCCCAGCGCAGGGGTCCCATCCCATCCCATAGGAGGGATCCCATCCCATCCCATAGCAGGGATCCCATCCCATCCCATCCCATCCCATCCCATCCCATCCCATCCCATCCCATATCATCCCTGCTATCTCATGCCAGGTATTCCATCCCATCCCAGGGATCCCATCCCAACCAATTCCATCCCAGGGATACCATCCCATCCCAGGGATCCCATCCCATCCCAGGGATCCCATCCCAGGGATCCCATCCCATCCCATCCCATCCCATCCCATCAAATGCCGTACCATCCCATCCCATCCCATCCCATCCCATCCCATCCCATCCCATCCCATCCCATCCCAGGGATCGCATCCCATCCCATCCAATCCCATCCCACCCCATCCCATCCCATTCCATTCCATTCCATTCCATTCCATTCCATTCCATCCCATCCCATCCCATCCCATCCCATCCCATCCCATCCCATCCCAACCCATCCCATCCCATCCCATGCCGTCCCAGGGATCCCATCCCATCCCAGGGATCCCATCCCATCCCTTCCCAGCCCATCCCATCCCTTCCCATCCCATTCCATCCCATCCCATCCCATCCCATCCCATCCCATCCCATCCCATCCCAGGGATCCCATCCCAGGGATTCCATCCCATCCCAGGGATCCCATCCCATACGAGGGGTCACATTCCAGGGATCCCATCCCTAGGATCCCATCTCATCCCATCCCAGGGATCCAATCCCATCCCATCTCATCACAGGGATCCCATAAGATCCCATCAAACGGTTCCCAACCCATCCCAAGCCATCCCATCCCATGGACCCCATCCCAGGGATCCCATCCCAGGGATCACATACCATCCCAGGGATCCCATGTCAGAGATCCCATCCCATCTCACGGATGCCATCCCAGGGATTCGATCCCAACCCAGGGATCCCATCCCACCCCAGGAATCCCATTCCAGGGATCCCATCCCATCCCATCCCAGGAATCCCATCCCATCTCATCCCAGGGATCCCATAAGATCCCATCAAACGGTTCCCAACCCATCCCATCCCATGGATCCAATCCCAGGGATCCCATCCCAGGGATCCCATCCCCACCAATCCCATCCCAGGGATACCATCCCATCCCATCCCAGGGATCCCATCCCATCCCAGGGATCCCATCCCATCCCATCCCAACCCATCCCATCCTATCCCATTCCCATCCCATCCCATCCCATCCCAGGGATCCCATCCCATCCAAACACATCCCATCCCATCCCATCCCATCCTATCCCATTCCCATCCCATCCCATCCCATCCCGTCCCATCCAAGGGATCCCATCCATTCCCAACCCAGGAATCCCATCCCTTCCCTTTCAAGGGATCCCATCCCATCCCAGGGATCCCAACCCATCCCATCCCAGGGATCCCATCTCATCCCAGCTATCCCATCCCATCCCAGGGATTCCATCCCATGCCAGGGATCCTATCCCATCTGTTCCCATCCCAGGTATCCTATACCATCCCGTTCCATCCAAGGGATCCAATCCATTCCCAACCCAGGAATCCCATCCCTTCCCTTTCCAGGGATCCCCCCCCATGCCAGGGATCCCATCCCGTCCCAGGGATCCAATCCCAGGGATCCCAACCCATACCAGAGATCCCATCCCATCCCAGGGATCCCATCCCAGAGATCCCATCCCATCCCATCCCACGGATCCCATCCCATCCCATCCCATCGCCGGGATCCCATCCCAGGGATCCCATCCCATCCCAGGGATCCCAACCCATCCCATCCCATCCCATCCCATCCCATCCCATCCCATCCCATCCCATCAAATGCCGTCCCATCCCATCCCATCCTATCCCATCCCATCCCATCCCATCCCATTCCATCCCATCCCATCCCAGGGATCTGCTCCCATCCCAGGGATCCCCTGCCATCCCAGGGATCCCATCCCATCCCATCCCATCCCAGGGATCCCATCCCATCCCATCCCATCCCATCCCATCCCATCCCATCCCATCCCAACCAATCCCATCCCAGGGATACCATCCCATCCCATCCCACGGATCACATCCCATTCCAGGGATCCCATCCCATCCCATCCCATCGCAACCCATCCCATCCTATCCCATTCCCATCCCATCCCATCCCATCCCAGGGATCCCATCCCAGCCCATCTCATCCCAGTGTTCCCAAGCCATGCCATCCCATCCCATCCCATCCCATCCCAGGGATCCCATCCCATCCAAACCCATCCCATCCCATCCCATCCCATCCCATCCCAGCGCAGGGATCCCATCCCATCCCATCCCAGGAATCCCATCCCATCCCATTGATTCCATCCCATCCAAGGGATCCCATCCCATCCCATCCAATCCCATCCGAACCCATCCCAGGTATCCCATCCCAGGGATCGCATTCCATCCCAGCGCAGGGATCCCATCCCATCCCATCCCATAGCAAAGATCCAATCCCATCCCATAGCAGGGATCCCATCCGATCCCATCCCATCCCATCCCATACCATCCCATCCCATCCCATCCCATCCCATCCCATCCCATACCAGGGATCCCATCCCATCCCATCTCATCCCAGGGATCCCATGCCATGCCATCCCATCCCATCCCAGGGATCCCATCCCATCCAAACCCATCCCATCCCATCCCAGTGAACACAACCCCATACCAGGGATCCCAAGCCATCCCAGGGATCCCATCCCATCCCATCCAATCCCATCCGAAACCATCCCAGGTATCCCATCCCAGGGATCCCATCCCATCCCAGCGCAGGGGTCCCGTCCCATCCCATAGCAGGTATCCCATCTCATCCCATAGCAGGGATCCCATCCCATCCCATCCCATCCCATCCCATCCCATCCCATCCCATCCCATCCCATCCCATCCCATCCCATCCCATCCCATCCCATATCATCCCTGCTATCTCATGCCAGATATTCCATCCAATCCCAGGGATCCCATCCCAACCAATCCCATCCCAGGGATACCATCCCATCCCATCACAGGGATCCCATCCCATCCCAGGGATCCCATCCCATCCCAGGGATCCCATCCAATCCCATCCCTTCCCATCCCATCCCTTCCCATCCCAGGGATCCCATCTCATGCCAGGGATCACATCCCATGCCAGGGATCCCATGTCAGAGATCCCATCCCATCTCACGGATGCCATCCCAGGGATTCGATCCCAACCCACGGATCCCATCCCAGGAATCCCATTCCAGGGATCCCATCCCATCCCAGGAATACCATCCCATCCCATTCCAGGGATTCCATCCCATCCCAGTGAACACATCCCATCCCAGGGATCCCATCCCATCCCAGGGATCCCATCCCATCCCATCCAATCCCATCCGAAACCATGCCAGGTATCCCATCCCAGGCATCCCATCCCATCCCAGCGCAGGGATCCCATCCCATCCCATAGCAGGGATCCCATCCCATCCCATAGCAGCGATCCCATCCCATCCCATCGCATCCCATCCAATCCCATCCCAGTCATCCCTGCTATCTCATGCCAGGTATTCCATCCCATCCCAGGGATCCCATTCCAACCACTCCCATCCCAGGGATACCATCCCATCCCATCCCAGGGATCCCATCCCATTCCAGGGATCCCATCCCATCCCATCCCATCGCAACCCATCCCATCCTATCCCATTCCTATCCCATCCCATCCCATCCCATCCCAGGGATCCCATCCCAGCCCATCTCATCCCAGGGATCCCATGCCATGCCATCCCATCCCATCCCATCCCAGAGATCCCATCCCATCCAAACCCATCCCATCCCATCCCATCCCATCCCATCCCAGCGCAGGGATCCCAGGGATCCTATCCCATCCCAGGGATCCCAACCCATCCCAGCTATCACATCCCATCCCAGGGATTCCATCCCATCCCAGGGATCCTATCCCATCTGTTCCCATCCCAGGTATCCTATCCCATCCCGTTCCATCCAAGGGATCCAATCCATTCCCAACCCAGGAATCCCATCCCTTCCCTTTCCAGGGATCCCCTCCCATGCCAGGGATCCCATCCCATCCCATCCCATCCCAGGGATCGCATCCCATCCCATCCAATCCCATCCCACCCCATCCCATCCCATTCCATTCCATTCCATCCCATCCCATCCCATCCCATCCCATCCCATCCCATCCCAACCCATCCCATCCCATCCCATGCCGTCCCAGGGATCCCATCCCATCCCAGGGATCCCATCCCATCCCATTCCATTCCATTCCATCCCATCCCATCCCATCCCATCCCATCCCAACCCATCCCATCCCATCCCATGCCGTCCCAGGGATCCCATCCCATCCCAGGGATCCCATCCCATCCCTTCCCAGCCCATCCCATCCCATCCCTTCCCATCCCATTCCATCCCATCCCATCCCATCCCATCCCATCCCATCCCATCCCATCCCATCCCATCCCATCCCATCCCATCCCATCCCAGGGATCCCATCCCAGGGATTCCATCCCATCCCAGGGATCCCATCCCATACGAGGGGTCACATTCCAGGGATCCCATCCCTAGGATCCCATCTCATCCCATCCCAGGGATCCAATCCCATCCCATCTCATCACAGGGATCCCATAAGATCCCATCAAACGGTTCCCAACCCATCCCAACCCATCCCATCCCATGGATCCCATCCCAGGGATCCCATCCCAGGGATCACATACCATCCCAGGGATCCCATCCCATCCCATCCCATCCCATCCCGTCCCATCCCATCCCAATCATCCCTGCTATCTCATGCCAGGTATTCCATCCCATCCCAGGCATCCCATTCCAACTAATCCCATCCCAGGGATACCATCCCATCCCATCCCAGGGATCCCATCCCATTCCAGGGATCCCATCCCATCCCACCGCAACCCATCCCATCCTATCCCATTCCCATCCCATCCCATCCCATCCCATCCCAGGGATCCCATCCCAGCCCATCTCATCCCAGGGATCCCATGCCATGCCATCCCATCCCATCCCATCCCAGGGATCCCATCCCATCCAAACCCATCCCATCCCATCCCATCCCATCCCATCCCAGCGCAGGGATCCCAGGGATCCTATCCCATCCCAGGGATCCCATCTCATCCCATCCCATCCCATCCCAGGGATCCCATCCCAGCCCATCTCATCCCAGGGATCCCATGCCATGCCATCCCATCCCATCCCATCCCAGGGATCCCATCCCATCCAAACCCATCCCATCCCATCCCATCCCATCTCATCCCAGGGATCCCATGCCATGCCATCCCATCCCATCCCAGGGATCCCATCCCATCCAAACCCATCCCATCCCATCCCAGTGAACACATCCCATCCCAGGGATCCCAACCCATCCCAGGGATCCCATCCCATCCCATCCAATCCCATCCGAACCCATCCCAGGTATCCCATCCCAGGGATCCCATCCCATCCCAGCGCAGGGGTCCCATCCCATCCCATAGCAGGGATCCCATCCCATCCCATAGCAGGGATCCCATCCCATCCCATCCCAGGGATCCTATCCCATCCCAACCCATCCCATCCCATGCCATCCCATCCCATCCCATCCCAGGGATCCCATCCCAACCCATCCCATCCTATCCCATTCCCATCCCATCCCATCCCATCCCATCCCATCCCATCCCATTCCATCCCATCCCATCCCATCCCATCCCATCCCATCCCATCCCATCCCATCCCATCCCATCCCAGGGATCCCATCACAGCCCATCTCATCCCAGGGATCCCATGCCATGCCATGCCATCCCATCCCAGAGATCCCATCCCATCCAAACACATCCCATCCCATCCCATCCCAGGGATTCCATTCCATCCCAGGGACCCCATCCCATACGAGGGATCACATTCCAGGGATCCCATCCCTAGGATCCCATCTCATCCCATCCCAGGGATCCAATCCCATCTCATCTCATCCCAGGGATCCCATAAGATCCCATCAAACCGTTCCCAACCCATCCCAACCCATCCCATCCCATGGATCCCATCCCAGGCATCCCATCCCAGGGATCCCATACCATCCCAGGGATCCAATCCCATCCCATCCCTTCCCATCCCATCCCATATCATCCCTGCTATCTCATGCCAGGTATTCCATCTCATCCCAGGGATCCAATCCCAGGGATCCCATCCCCTCCCATCCCATCCCTTCCCATCCCATCCCATCCCATCCCATGAAATGCCGTCCCATCCCATCCCATCCTATCCCATTCCCATCCCATCCCATCCCAGGGATCCCATCCCATCCAAACCCATCCCATCCCATCCCATCCCATCCCATCCCATCCCATCCCATCCCAGGCATCCCATCCCAGGGATCCTATCCCATCCCAGGCATCCCATCCCAGGATCCCATCCATTCCCAGGGATCCCATCCCATCCCAGGGATCCAATCCCATCCCAGCTTTCCCATCCCAGGGATTCCATCCCATCCCAGGGATCCTATCCCATCTGTTCCCATCCCAGGTATCCTATCCCACCCCGTCCCATCCATGGGATCCAATCCATTCCCAACCCAGGAATCCCATCCCTTCCCTTTCCAGGGATCCCATCCCATTCCAGGGATCCCATCCCGTCCCAGGGATCCAATCCCAGGGATCCCAACCCATACCAGAGATCCCGTCCCATCCCAGGGATCCCATCCCACTTGTTCCCATCCAAAGTATCCTATCTCATCCCGTCCCATCCAAGGGAACCCATCCATTCCCACCCCAGGAATCCCATCCCTTCCCTTGCCAGGGATCCCATCCCATTCCAGGGATCCCATCCCATCCCAGGGATCCAATCCCAGGGATCCCAACCCATACCAGAGATCCCATCCCATCCCAGGGATACCATCCCATCCCAGGGATCCCATCCCATCCCATCCCATCCCATGCCAACCCATCCCATCCTATCCCATTCCCATCCCCTCCCATCCCATCCCAGGGATCCCATCCCAGCCCATCCCAATCCAGGGATCCCATCCCATCCCATCCCAGGGATCCCATCCCATCCCAGGGATCCCATCCCATCCCATCCCATCCCATCCCATCCCATCCCATCCCTGGGATCCCTTCCCAGGGACCCCATCCCATCCCAGGGATCCCATCCCAGGGATCCCATCCCATCCCAGGGATCTAATCCCATCCCAGCTATCCCATCCCAGGGATTCCATCCCATCCCAGGGATCCTATCCCATCTGTTCCCCTCCCAGGTATCCTATCCCACCCCGTCCCATCCAAGGGATCCAATCCATTCCCAACCCAGGAATCCCATCCCTTCCCTTTCCAGGGATCCCATCCCATTCCAGGGATCCCATCCCATCCCAGGGATCAAATCCCAGGGAGCCCAACCCATACCAGAGATCCCATACCATCCCAGGGATCCCATCCCATCCCAGGGATCCCATCCCATCCCATTCCATCCCCGGGATCCCATCCCAGGGATCCCATCCCAATCCAGGGATCCCATCCCAGGGATCCCATCCCAATCCAGGGATCCCATCCCATCCCATCCCAGGGATCCCATCCCATCCCAGGGATCCAATCCCATCCCATCCCATCCCATCCCATCCCATCCCATCCCATCCCATCCCATCCCATCCCATCCCATCCCTGGGATCCCTTCCCAGGGATCCCATCCCATCCCAGGGATCCCATCCCAGGGATTCCAACCCATCCCAGGGATCCCATCCCATACGAGGGATCAAATTACTGGGATCCCAACCCAGGGATCCCATCCCATCCGAGGGAACCAATCCCATCCCATCCCATCCCATCCGATCCCCAGGATCCCCTCCCAGGGATCCCATCCCATCCCAGGGATCCCATCCCAGGGTTTCCATCCCATCCCAGGGATCCCATCCCATACGAGGGATCACATTCCTGGGATCCCAACCCAGGGATCCCATCCCATCCCAGGGATCCCAACCCATCCCAGGCATCCCATTCCATCCCAGGGATCCCATCCCATCCCAGATATCCCATCCCAGGGATTCCATCCCATCCCAGGGATTCCATTTCATCTCTTCCCATCCCAGGGATCCCGTCCCATCCCATCCCAGGGATCCCATCCCATTCCATCCCATCCCTTCCCATCCCAGGGATCCCATCCCATCCCATCCCATCCCATCCCATCCCAGGGATCCCATCCCAGGGATCACATCCCAGGGATCCCATCCCATCCCGGGGATCCCATTTCATCTCTTCCCATCCCAGGGATCCCGTCCCATCCCATCCCAGGGATCCCATCCCATCCCAACCCATCCCATCCCATCCCATCCCATTCCAGGGATACCATCCCATCCCAGCTATCCCATCCCAGGGATTCCATCCCATCCCAGGGATCCCATTTCATCTGTTCCCATCCCTGGGATCCCATCCCATCCCATCCCATGGATCCAATCCCATCCCAACCCATCCCATCCCATGGATCCCATCCCATCCCAGGGATCCCATCCCATCCCATCCCATCCCAGGGATCGCATCCCATCCCATCCCAGGAATCCCATCCCATCCCATTCCAGGGATACCATCCCATCCCAGCTATCCCATCCCAGGGATTCCATCCCATCCCAGGGATCCCATTTCATCTGTTCCCATCCCTGGGATCCCATCCCATCCCATCCCAGGGATCCCATCCCATCCCATCCCCGGGATCCCATCCCAGGGATTCCATCCCCGGGATCCCATCCCAGGGATCCCATCCCATCCCATGGATCCCATCCCATCCCAGGGATCCCATCCCACCCCGTCCCATCCAAGGGATCCCATCCATTCCCAACCCAGGAATCCCATCCCTTCCCTTTCCAGGGATCCCATCCCATTACAGGGATCCCATCCTATCCCAGCGATCCAATCCCAGGGATCCCATCCCATCCCAGGGATCCCATCCCAATCAAGGGATCCCATCCCATCCCATCCCATCCCAGGGATCCCATCCCAATCCAGGGATCCCATCCCATCCCATCCCAGGGATCCCAACCCATCCCAGGGATCCCATCCCATCCCATCCCAGGAATCTCATCCCATCCCATTCCAGGGATACCATCCCATCCCAGCTATCCCATCCCAGGGATTCCATCCCATCCCAGGTATCGTATTTCATCTGTTCCCATCCCTGGGATCCCATCCCATCCCATCCCATGGATCCAATCCCATCCCAACCCATCCCATCCCATGGATCCCATCCCATCCCAGGGATCCCATCCCATCCCATCCCACGGATCCAATCCCATCCCAACCCATCCCATCCCATGGATCCCATCCCATCCCAGGGATCCCATCCCATCCCATCCGATCCCATCCCATGCCATCCCAGGGAACCCATCCCATCCCAGGGATCCCATCCCATCCCATCCGATCCCATCCCATGCCATCCCATCCTAGGAATCCCACACCAGGGATCCCATCCCAGTGATCCAATCCCAGCGATCCTATCCCATCCCAGGGATCCCATCCCATCCCAGGGATCTCATCCCATGGAACGCATCCCATCCCATCCCATCCCATTCCATCCCATCCCTTCCCACCCCAGGGATCCCATCCCAGCCCATCTCATCCCAGGGAATCCATGCCATGCCATCCCATCCCACCCATCCCAGGGATCCAATCCCATCCAAACCCATCCCAACCCAACACAGGCATCCCATTCCAGGGATCCTATCCCATCCCAGGGATCCCATCCCAGGGATCACATCCCATCCCAGGGATCCCATCCCATCCCAGGGATCCAATCCCATCCCAGCTCTCCCATCCCAGCGATTACATCCCATCCCAGGGATCCCATCCCATCTGTTCCCATCCCAAGTATCCTATCCCATCCCGTCCCATCCAAGGGAACCCATCCATTCCCAACCCAGGAATCCCATCCCTTCCCTTGCCATGGATCCCATCCCATTCGAGGGATCCCATCCCACCCCAGGGATCCAATCCCAGGGATCCCATCCCAATCCAGGGATCCCATCACATCCCATCCCAGGGATCCCATCCCATCCCAGGGATCCAATCCCATCCCAGCTCTCCCATCCCAGCGATTACATCCCATCCCAGGGATCCCATCCCATCTGTTCCCATCCCAAGTATCCTATCCCATCCCGTCCCATCCAAGGGAACCCATCCATTCCCAACCCAGGAATCCCATCCCTTCCCTTGCCATGGATCCCATCCCATTCGAGGGATCCCATCCCACCCCAGGGATCCAATCCCAGGGATCCCAACCCATACCAGAGATCCCATCCCATTCCAGGGATCCCATCCCAGGGATCCCATCCCATCCCAGGGATCCCATCCCATCCCAACCCATCCCATCCCATCCCATCCTCTCCCATCCCAGGGATCCTATCCCATCCCAAGTAACCCATACCATGGATCCCATCCCAGGGATCCCATCCCATCCCAGGGATCCCATCCCATTCCAACCCATCCCAACCCATTCCAGGGATCCCATCCTATCCCAGGGATTCCATCCCAGGGATCCCATCCCATCCCATCCCATCCCATCCGATCCCATCCCAGGGATACCCTCCGATCCCAGGGATCCCATCCCATCCCATCCCATCCCATCCCATCCCATCCCATCCCATCCCATCCCATCCCATCCCAGGCATCCCATCCCAGGATCCCATCCATTCCCAGGGATCCCATCCCATCCCATCCCAGGGATCCAATCCCATCCCAGCTTTCCCATCCCAGGGATTCCATCCCATCCCAGGGATCCTATCCCATCTGTTCCCATCCCAGGTATCCTATCCCACCCCGTCCCATCCATGGGATCCAATCCATTCCCAACCCAGGAATCCCATCCCTTCCCTTTCCAGGGATCCCATCCCATTCCAGGGATCCCATCCCGTCCCAGGGATCCAATCCCAGGGATCCCAACCCATACCAGAGATCCCGTCCCATCCCAGGGATCCCATCCCACTTGTTCCCATCCAAAGTATCCTATCTCATCCCGTCCCATCCAAGGGAACCCATCCATTCCCAACCCAGGAATCCCATCCCTTCCCTTGCCAGGGATCCCATCCCATTCCAGGGATCACATCCCATCCCAGGGATCCAATCCCAGGGATCCCAACCCATACCAGAGATCCCATCCCATCCCAGGGATACCATCCCATCCCAGGGATCCCATCCCATCCCATCCCATCCCATGCCAACCCATCCCATCCTATCCCATTCCCATCCCCTCCCTTCCCATCCCAGGGATCCCATCCCAGCCCATCCCAATCCAGGGATCCCATCCCATCCCATCCCAGGGATCCCATCCCATCCCAGGGATCCCATCCCATCCCATCCCATCCCATCCCATCCCATCCCATCCCATCCCTGGGATCCCTTCCCAGGGACCCCATCCCATCCCAGGGATCCCATCCCAGGGATCCCATCCCATCCCAGGGATCTAATCCCATCCCAGCTATCCCATCCCAGGGATTCCATCCCATCCCAGGGATCCTACCCCATCTGTTCCCCTCCCAGGTATCCAATCCCACCCCGTCCCATCCAAGGGATCCAATCCATTCCCAACCCAGGAATCCCATCCCTTCCCTTTCCAGGGATCCCATCCCATTCCAGGGATCCCATCCCATCCCAGGGATCAAATCCCAGGGAGCCCAACCCATACCAGAGATCCCATCCCATCCCATCCCAGGGATCCCATCCCATCCCAGGGATCCCATCCCATCCCATTCCATCCCCGGGATCCCATCCCAGGGATCCCATCCCAATCCAGGGATCCCATCCCATCCCATCCCAGGGATCCCATCCCATCCCAGGGATCCCATCCCATCCCATCCCATCCCATCCCATCCCATCCCATCCCATCCCATCCCATCCCTGGGATCCCTTCCCAGGGATCCCATCCCATCCCAGGGATCCCATCCCAGGGATTCCAACCCATCCCAGGGATCCCATCCCATACGAGGGATCAAATTACTGGGATCCCAACCCAGGGATCCCATCCCATCCGAGGGAACCAATCCCATCCCATCCCATCCCATCCGATCCCCAGGATCCCTTCCCAGGGATCCCATGCCATCCCAGGGATCCCATCCCATCCCTTCCCATCCCAGGGATCCCATCCCATACGAGGGATCACATTCCTGGGATCCCAACCCAGGGATCCCATCCCATCCCAGGGATCCCAACCCATCCCAGGGATCCCATTCCATCCCAGGGATCCCATCCCATCCCAGATATCCCATCCCAGGGATTCCATCCCATCCCAGGGATTCCATTTCATCTGTTCCCATCCCAGGGATCCCATCCCATCCCATCCCAGGGATCCCATCCCATTAGAACCCATCCCATCCCATCCCATCCCAGGGATCCCATCCCATCCCAGCTATCCCATCCCAGGGATTCCATCCCATCCCAGGGATCCCATTTCAGCTCTTCCCATCCCTGGGATCCCATCCCATCCCATCCCATGGATCCAATCCCATCCCAACCCATCCCATCCCATGGATCCCATCCCATCCCAGGGATCCCATCCCATCCCATCCCATCCCAGGGATCGCATCCCATCCCATCCCAGGAATCCCATCCCATCCCATTCCAGGGATACCATCCCATCCCAGCTATCCCATCCCAGGGATTCCATCCCATCCCAGGGATCCCATTTCATCTGTTCCCATCCCTGGGATCCCATCCCATCCCATCCCATGGATCCAATCCCATCCCAACACATCCCATCCCATGGATCCCATCCCATCCCAGGGATCCCATCCCATCCCATCCCATGGATCCAATCCCATCACAACCCATCCCATCCCATGGATCCCATCCCATCCCAGGGATCCCATCCCATCCCATCCCAGGGATCGCATCCCATCCCATCCAATCCCATCCCACCCCATCCCATCCCATTCCATCCCATCCCATCCCATCCGATCCCATCCCATCCCGTCCCAAGGATCCCATCCCAACTCATCCCTTCCCAGCCCATCCCATCCCTTCCCATCCCATCCCATCCCATCCCATCCCAGGGATCCCATCCCAGCCCATCTCATCCCAGGGATCCCATGCCATGCCATGCCATCCCATCCCATCCCATCCCATCCCATCCCAGGGATCCCATCCCCGGGATCCCATCACAGGGATTCCATCCCATCCCAGGGATCCCATCCCATCCCAGGGATCCCATCCCATGGAACCCATCCCATCCCATCTTATTCCATCCCATCCCATCCCATCCCATCCCATGCCATCCCATCCCATCCCAGGGATCCCATCCCATCCCAGGGATCCCATGCCATGCCATGCCATCCTATCCCATCCCATCCCGTCCCATCCCATCCCATCCCATCCCGTCCCATCCCATCCCATCCCATCCCATCCCATCCCATCCCATCCCATCCCATCCCAGGCATCCCAACCCAGGGATCCTATCCCATCCGAGGGATCCCATCCCAGGGATCTCATCCCATCCCAGGGATCCCATCCCATCCCAGGGATCCAATCCCATCCCAGCTATCCCATCCCAGGGATTCCATCCCATCCCAGGGATCCCATCCCATCTGTTCCCATCCCAAGTATCCTATCCCATCCCGTCCCATCCAAGGGAACCTATCCATTCCCAACCCAGGAATCCCATCCCTTCCCTTGCCAGGGATCCCATCCCATTCCAGGGATCCCATCCCATCCCAGGGATCCAATCCCAGGGATCCCAACCCATACCAGAGATCCCATCCCATTCCAGGGATCCCATCCCAGGGATCCCATCCCATCCCAGGGATCCCATCCCATCCCAACCCATCCCATCCCATCCTCTCCCATCCCAGGGATCCTATCCCATCCCAAGTAACCCATACCATGGATCCCATCCCAGGGATCCCATCCCATCCCAGGGATCCCATCCCATTCCAACCCATCCCAACCCATTCCAGGGATCCCATCCTATCCCAGGGATTCCATCCCAGAGATCCCATCCCATCCCATCCCATCCGATCCCATCCCAGGGATACCATCCGATCCCATCCCAGCGCAGGGATCCCATCCCATCCCATCCCATCCCATCCAATCCCATCCCATCCCATCCCTGGGATCCCATTCCAGGGATCCCATTCCAGGGATCCCATCCCATCTCAGGGATCCCATCCCATCCCAACCCATCCCACCCCTGGGATCCCATCCCAGGGAGCCCATCCCATCCCCGGGATCCCATCCCAGGGATTCCATCCCATCCCAGGGATCCCATCCCTTAAGAGGGATCACATTCCAGGGATCCCATCCCTGGGATCCCATCTCATCACATCCCAGGGTTCCCAACCAATCCCAACCCATGCCATCCCATCCAATCCCATCCCATCCCATGCCATTCCATCCCATCCCATCCCATCCCACCCCATCCCATCCCATCCCATCCCATCCCATCCCATCCCATCCCATCCCAGGGATCCCATCCCAGGGTTCCCATCTCATCCCAGGGATCCAATCCCAGCGATCCTATCCCATCCCATCCCATCCCATCCTATGCCATCCCATCCCAACCCATCCCATCCCATCCCATCTCATCCCAGGGATCACATCCCATGCCAGGGATCCCATGTCAGAGATCCCATCCCATCTCACGGATGCCATCCCAGGGATTCGATCCCAACCCAGGGATCCCATCCCATCCCAGGAATCCCATTGCAGGGATCCCATCCCATCCCATCCCAGGAATCCCATCCCATCCCATTCCAGGGATCCCATCCCATCCCAGTGAACACATCCCATCCCAGAGATCCCATCCCATCCCAGGGATACCATCCCATCCCATCCCAGCGCAGGGATCCCATCCCATCCCATAGCAGGGATCCCATCCCATCCCATAGCAGGGATCTCATCCCATCCCATTCCATCACATCACATATCATCCCTGCTATCCCATCCCTTCCCTTTCCAGGGATCCCATCCCATTCCAGGGATCCCATCCCATCCCAGGGATCAAATCCCAGGGAGCCCAACCCATACCAGAGATCCCATACCATCCCAGGGATCCCATCCCATCCCAGGGATCCCATCCCATCCCATTCCATCCCCGGGATCCCATCCCAGGGATCCCATCCCAATCCAGGGATCCCATCCCAGGGATCCCATCCCAATCCAGGGATCCCATCCCATCCCATCCCAGGGATCCCATCCCATCCCAGGGATCCAATCCCATCCCATCCCATCCCATCCCATCCCATCCCATCCCTGGGATCCCTTCCCAGGGATCCCATCCCATCCCAGGGATCCCATCCCAGGGATTCCAACCCATCCCAGGGATCCCATCCCATACGAGGGATCAAATTACTGGGATCCCAACCCAGGGATCCCATCCCATCCGAGGGAACCAATCCCATCCCAACCCTTCCCATCCGATCCCCAGGATCCCTTCCCAGGGATCCCATCCCATCCCAGGGATCCCATCCCAGGGTTTCCATCCCATCCCAGGGATCCCATCCCATACGAGGGATCACATTCCTGGGATCCCAACCCAGGGATCCCATCCCATCCCAGGGATCCCAACCCATCCCAGGGATCCCATTCCATCCCAGGGATCCCATCCCATCCCAGATATCCCATCCCAGGGATTCCATCCCATCCCAGGGATTCCATCCCATCCCTTCCCATCCCAGGGATCCCATCCCATCCCATCCCATCCCATCCCATCCCAGGGATCCCATCCCAGGGATCACATCCCAGGGATCCCATCCCATCCCGGGGATCCCATTTCATCTCTTCCCATCCCAGGGATCCCGTCCCATCCCATCCCAGGGATCCCATCCCATCCCAACCCATCCCATCCCATCCCATCCCATTCCAGGGATACCATCCCATCCCAGCTATCCCATCCCAGGGATTCCATCCCATCCCAGGGATCCCATTTCATCTGTTCCCATCCCTGGGATCCCATCCCATCCCATCCCATGGATCCAATCCCATCCCAACCCATCCCATCCCATGGATCCCATCCCATCCCAGGGATCCCATCCCATCCCATCCCATCCCATCCCAGGGATCGCATCCCATCCCATCCCAGGAATCCCATCCCATCCCATTCCAGGGATACCATCCCATCCCAGCTATCCCATCCCAGGGATTCCATCCCATCCCAGGGATCCCATTTCATCTGTTCCCATCCCTGGGATCCCATCCCATCCCATCCCAGGGATCCCATCCCATCCCATCCCCGGGATCCCATCCCAGGGATTCCATCCCCGGGATCCCATCCCAGGGATCCCATCCCATCCCATGGATCCCATCCCATCCCAGGGATCCCATCCCACCCCGTCCCATCCAAGGGATCCCATCCATTCCCAACCCAGGAATCCCATCCCTTCCCAACCCATCCCATCCCATGGATCCCATCCCATCCCAGGGATCCCATCCCATCCCATCCCAGGGATCGCATCCCATCCCATCCCAGGAATCCCATCCCATCCCATTCCAGGGATACCATCCCATCCCAGCTATCCCATCCCAGGGATTCCATCCCATCCCAGGGATCCCATTTCATCTGTTCCCATCCCTAAGATCCCATCCCATCCCATCCCAGGGATCCCATCCCATCCCATCCCCGGGATCCCATCCCAGGGATCCCATCCCATCCCATGGATCCCATCCCATCCCAGGGATCCCATCCCACCCCGTCCCATCCAAGGGATCCCATCCATTCCCAACCCAGGAATCCCATCCCTTCCCTTTCCAGGGATCCCATCCCATTACAGGGATCCCATCCTATCCCAGCGATCCAATCCCAGGGATCCCATCCCATCCCAGGGATCCCATCCCAATCAAGGGATCCCATCCCATCCCATCCCATCCCATCCCAGGGATCCCATCCCAATCCAGGGATCCCATCCCATCCCATCCCAGGGATCCCAACCCATCCCAGGGATCCCATCCCATCCCATCCCAGGAATCTCATCCCATCCCATTCCAGGGATACCATCCCATCCCAGCTATCCCATCCCAGGGATTCCATCCCATCCCAGGTATCCTATTTCATCTGTTCCCATCCCTGGGATCCCATCCCATCCCATCCCATGGATCCAATCCCATCCCAACCCATCCCATCCCATGGATCCCATCCCATCCCAGGGATCCCATCCCATCCCATCCCACGGATCCAATCCCATCCCAACCCATCCCATCCCATGGATCCCATCCCATCCCAGGGATCCCATCCCATCCCATCCGATCCCATCCCATGCCATCCCAGGGAACCCATCCCATCCCAGGGATCCCATCCCATCCCATCCGATCCCATCCCATGCCATCCCATCCTAGGAATCCCACACCAGGGATCCCATCCCAGTGATCCAATCCCAGCGATCCTATCCCATCCCAGGGATCCCATCCCATCCCAGGGATCTCATCCCATGGAACGCATCCCATCCCATCCCATCCCATTCCATCCCATCCCTTCCCACCCCAGGGATCCCATCCCAGCCCATCTCATCCCAGGGAATCCATGCCATGCCATCCCATCCCACCCATCCCAGGGATCCAATCCCATCCAAACCCATCCCAACCCAACACAGGCATCCCATTCCAGGGATCCTATCCCATCCCAGGGATCCCATCCCAGGGATCACATCCCATCCCAGGGATCCCATCCCATCTGTTCCCATCCCAAGTATCCTATCCCATCCCGTCCCATCCAAGGGAACCCATCCATTCCCAACCCAGGAATCCCATCCCTTCCCTTGCCATGGATCCCATCCCATTCGAGGGATCCCATCCCACCCCAGGGATCCAATCCCAGGGATCCCATCCCAATCCAGGGATCCCATCACATCCCATCCCAGGGATCCCATCCCATCCCAGGGATCCAATCCCATCCCAGCTCTCCCATCCCAGCGATTACATCCCATCCCAGGGATCCAATCCCAGGGATCCCATCCCAATCCAGGGATCCCATGACATCCCATCCCAGGGATCCCATCCCATCCCAGGGATCCAATCCCATCCCAGCTCTCCCATCCCAGCGATTACATCCCATCCCAGGGATCCCATCCCATCTGTTCCCATCCCAAGTATCCTATCCCATCCCGTCCCATCCAAGGGAACCCATCCATTCCCAACCCAGGAATCCCATCCCTTCCCTTGCCATGGATCCCATCCCATTCGAGGGATCCCATCCCACCCCAGGGATCCAATCCCAGGGATCCCAACCCATACCAGAGATCCCATCCCATTCCAGGGATCCCATCCCAGGGATCCCATCCCATCCCAGGGATCCCATCCCATCCCAACCCATCCCATCCCATCCCATCCTCTCCCATCCCAGGGATCCTATCCCATCCCAAGTAACCCATACCATGGATCCCATCCCAGGGATCCCATCCCATCCCAGGGATCCCATCCCATTCCAACCCATCCCAACCCATTCCAGGGATCCCATCCTATCCCAGGGATTCCATCCCAGGGATCCCATCCCATCCCATCCCATCCGATCCCATCCCAGGGATACCCTCCGATCCCAGGGATCCCATCCCATCCCATCCCATCCCATCCCATCCCATCCCATCCCATCCCATCCCATCCCATCCCAGGCATCCCATCCCAGGATCCCATCCATTCCCAGGGATCCCATCCCATCCCATCCCAGGGATCCAATCCCATCCCAGCTTTCCCATCCCAGGGATTCCATCCCATCCCAGGGATCCTATCCCATCTGTTCCCATCCCAGGTATCCTATCCCACCCCGTCCCATCCATGGGATCCAATCCATTCCCAACCCAGGAATCCCATCCCTTCCCTTTCCAGGGATCCCATCCCATTCCAGGGATCCCATCCCGTCCCAGGGATCCAAACCCAGGGATCCCAACCCATACCAGAGATCCCGTCCCATCCCAGGGATCCCATCCCACTTGTTCCCATCCAAAGTATCCTATCTCATCCCGTCCCATCCAAGGGAACCCATCCATTCCCAACCCAGGAATCCCATCCCTTCCCTTGCCAGGGATCCCATCCCATTCCAGGGATCACATCCCATCCCAGGGATCCAATCCCAGGGATCCCAACCCATACCAGAGATCCCATCCCATCCCAGGGATACCATCCCATCCCAGGGATCCCATCCCATCCCATCCCATCCCATGCCAACCCATCCCATCCTATCCCATTCCCATCCCCTCCCTTCCCATCCCAGGGATCCCATCCCAGCCCATCCCAATCCAGGGATCCCATCCCATCCCATCCCAGGGATCCCATCCCATCCCAGGGATCCCATCCCATCCCATCCCATCCCATCCCATCCCATCCCATCCCTGGGATCCCTTCCCAGGGACCCCATCCCATCCCAGGGATCCCATCCCAGGGATCCCATCCCATCCCAGGGATCTAATCCCATCCCAGCTATCCCATCCCAGGGATTCCATCCCATCCCAGGGATCCTATCCCATCTGTTCCCCTCCCAGGTATCCAATCCCACCCCGTCCCATCCAAGGGATCCAATCCATTCCCAACCCAGGAATCCCATCCCTTCCCTTTCCAGGGATCCCATCCCATTCCAGGGATCCCATCCCATCCCAGGGATCAAATCCCAGGGAGCCCAACCCATACCAGAGATCCCATCCCATCCCATCCCAGGGATCCCATCCCATCCCAGGGATCCCATCCCATCCCATTCCATCCCCGGGATCCCATCCCAGGGATCCCATCCCAATCCAGGGATCCCATCCCATCCCATCCCAGGGATCCCATCCCATCCCAGGGATCCCATCCCATCCCATCCCATCCCATCCCATCCCATCCCATCCCATCCCTGGGATCCCTTCCCAGGGATCCCATCCCATCCCAGGGATCCCATCCCAGGGATTCCAACCCATCCCAGGGATCCCATCCCATACGAGGGATCAAATTACTGGGATCCCAACCCAGGGATCCCATCCCATCCGAGGGAACCAATCCCATCCCATCCCATCCCATCCGATCCCCAGGATCCCTTCCCAGGGATCCCATGCCATCCCAGGGATCCCATCCCATCCCTTCCCATCCCAGGGATCCCATCCCATACGAGGGATCACATTCCTGGGATCCCAACCCAGGGATCCCATCCCATCCCAGGGATCCCAACCCATCCCAGGGATCCCATTCCATCCCAGGGATCCCATCCCATCCCAGATATCCCATCCCAGGGATTCCATCCCATCCCAGGGATTCCATTTCATCTGTTCCCATCCCAGGGATCCCATCCCATCCCATCCCAGGGATCCCATCCCATTAGAACCCATCCCATCCCATCCCATCCCATCCCAGGGATCCCATCCCATCCCAGCTATCCCATCCCAGGGATTCCATCCCATCCCAGGGATCCCATTTCAGCTCTTCCCATCCCTGGGATCCCATCCCATCCCATCCCATGGATCCAATCCCATCCCAACCCATCCCATCCCATGGATCCCATCCCATCCCAGGGATCCCATCCCATCCCATCCCATCCCAGGGATCGCATCCCATCCCATCCCAGGAATCCCATCCCATCCCATTCCAGGGATACCATCCCATCCCAGCTATCCCATCCCAGGGATTCCATCCCATCCCAGGGATCCCATTTCATCTGTTCCCATCCCTGGGATCCCATCCCATCCCATCCCATGGATCCAATCCCATCCCAACCCATCCCATCCCATGGATCCCATCCCATCCCAGGGATCCCATCCCATCCCATCCCATGGATCCAATCCCATCACAACCCATCCCATCCCATGGATCCCATCCCATCCCAGGGATCCCATCCCATCCCATCCCATCCCAGGGATCGCATCCCATCCCATCCAATCCCATCCCACCCCATCCCATCCCATTCCATCCCATCCCATCCCATCCCATCCGATCCCATCCCATCCCGTCCCAAGGATCCCATCCCAACTCATCCCTTCCCAGCCCATCCCATCCCTTCCCATCCCATCCCATCCCATCCCATCCCAGGGATCCCATCCCAGCCCATCTCATCCCAGGGATCCCATGCCATGCCTTGCCATCCCATCCCATCCCATCCCATCCCAGGGATCCCATCCCCGGGATCCCATCACAGGGATTCCATCCCATCCCAGGGATCCCATCCCATCCCAGGGATCCCATCCCATGGAACCCATCCCATCCCATCTTATTCCATCCCATCCCATCCCATCCCATGCCATCCCATCCCATCCCAGGGATCCCATCCCAGCCCATCTCATCCCAGGGATCCCATGCCATGCCATGCCATCCTATCCCATCCCATCCCGTCCCATCCCATCCCATCCCATCCCATCCCATCCCATCCCATCCCATCCCATCCCATCCCATCCCATCCCAGGCATCCCATCCCAGGGATCCTATCCCATCCGAGGGATCCCATCCCAGGGATCTCATCCCATCCCAGGGATCCCATCCCATCCCAGGGATCCAATCCCATCCCAGCTATCCCATCCCAGGGATTCCATCCCATCCCAGGGATCCCATCCCATCTGTTCCCATCCCAAGTATCCTATCCCATCCCGTCCCATCCAAGGGAACCTATCCATTCCCAACCCAGGAATCCCATCCCTTCCCTTGCCAGGGATCCCATCCCATTCCAGGGATCCCATCCCATCCCAGGGATCCAATCCCAGGGATCCCAACCCATACCAGAGATCCCATCCCATTCCAGGGATCCCATCCCAGGGATCCCATCCCATCCCAGGGATCCCATCCCATCCCAACCCATCCCATCCCATCCTCTCCCATCCCAGGGATCCTATCCCATCCCAAGTAACCCATACCATGGATCCCATCCCAGGGATCCCATCCCATCCCAGGGATCCCATCCCATTCCAACCCATCCCAACCCATTCCAGGGATCCCATCCTATCCCAGGGATTCCATCCCAGAGATCCCATCCCATCCCATCCCATCCGATCCCATCCCAGGGATACCATCCGATCCCATCCCAGCGCAGGGATCCCATCCCATCCCATCCCATCCAATCCCATCCCATCCCATCCCTGGGATCCCATTCCAGGGATCCCATTCCAGGGATCCCATCCCATCTCAGGGATCCCATCCCATCCCAACCCATCCCACCCCTGGGATCCCATCCCAGGGAGCCCATCCCATCCCCGGGATCCCATCCCAGGGATTCCATCCCATCCCAGGGATCCCATCCCATAAGAGGGATCACATTCCAGGGATCCCATCCCTGGGATCCCATCTCATCACATCCCAGGGTTCCCAACCAATCCCAACCCATGCCATCCCATCCAATCCCATCCCATCCCATGCCATTCCATCCCATCCCATCCCATCCCATCCCACCCCATCCCATCCCATCCCATCCCATCCCATCCCATCCCATCCCATCCCATCCCATCCCATCCCAGGGATCCCATCCCAGGGTTCCCATCTCATCCCAGGGATCCAATCCCAGCGATCCTATCCCATCCCATCCCATCCCATCCTATGCCATCCCATCCCAACCCATCCCATCCCATCCCATCTCATCCCAGGGATCACATCCCATGCCAGGGATCCCATGTCAGAGATCCCATCCCATCTCACGGATGCCATCCCAGGGATTCGATCCCAACCCAGGGATCCCATCCCATCCCAGGAATCCCATTGCAGGGATCCCATCCCATCCCAGGAATCCCATCCCATCCCATTCCAGGGATCCCATCCCATCCCAGTGAACACATCCCATCCCAGAGATCCCATCCCATCCCAGGGATACCATCCCATCCCATCCCAGCGCAGGGATCCCATCCCATCCCATAGCAGGGATCCCATCCCATCCCATAGCAGGGATCTCATCCCATCCCATCCCATCACATCACATATCATCCCTGCTATCTCATGCCGGGATTTCCATCCCATCCCATGGATCCCATCCCATCCCATAGCAAGGATCCCATCCCATCCCATCCCATCACATCACATATCATCCCTGCTATCTCATGCCGGGTTTTCCATCCCATCCCAGGGATCCCATCCCAGCCCATCTCATCCCAGGGATCCCATGCCATGCCATCCCATCCCATCCCAGGGATCCCATCCCATCCAAACCCATCCCATCCCAGGCATCCCATCCCAGGGATCCTATCCCATCCCAGGGATCCCATCCCAGGGATCTCATCCCATCCCAGGGATCCCATCCCATCCCAGGGATCCAATCCCATCCCAGCCATCCCATCCCAGCGATTACATCCCATCCCAGGGATCCCATCCCATCTGTTCCCATCCCAAGTATCCTATCCCATCCCGTCCCATCCAAGGGAACCCATCCATTCCCAACCCAGGAATCCCATCCCTTCCCTTTCCAGGGATCCCATCCCATTCCAGGGATCCCATCCCATCCCAGCGATCCCATCCCATCTCAGGGATCCCAGCCCATCCCATCCCATCCCATCCCATCCCATCCCAGCCCATCCCATCCCATCCCATCCCATCCCAGCTCTCCCATCCCAGGGATCCTATCCCATCCCAGGGATCCCATCCCAGGGATCTCATACCATCCCAGGGATCCCATCCCATCCCAAAGATCCAATCCCATCCCAGCTATCCCATCCCAGGGATCACATCCCATCCCAGGGATCCTATCCCATCCCAGGGATCCCATCCCATCCCAGGGATCCCATCCAATCCCAGGGATCCCATCCCATCCCAGGGATCCCATCCCATCCCAGCCCATCCCATCCCCAGGATCCCATCCCCGGGATCCCATCCCAGGGATCCCATCCCAATCCAAGGATCCCATCCCATCCCCGGGATCCCATCCCATCCCATCAAGTCCCGGCCCATGCCATCCCATCCCATCCCATCCCATCCCATCCCATCCCATCCCATCCCATCCCATCCCATCCCATCCCAGGGATCTGATCCCATCCCAGGGATCCCATCCGAGCCCATCCCCGGGATCCCTTCCCAGGGATCCCATCCCATCCCAGGGATCCCATCCCAGGGATTCCACCCCATTCCAGGGATCCCATCCCATCCCAGGGATCCCATCCCATATGAGGGATCACATTCCAGGGATCCCATCCCATGGATCCCATCCCAGGGATCCCCACCCATCACAGGGATCCCATCCCATTCCAACCCATCCCAACACATTCCAGGGATCCCATCCTGTCCCAGGGATTCCATCCCAGGGATCCCATCCCATCCCATCCCATCCGATCCCATCCCAGGGATCCCATCCCATTCCATCCCATCCCGTCCCATCCCATCCCAGGGATCCCATCCCAGGGATCCCATCCCATCCCAGGGATAACATCCCATCCCATCCCATCCCAGGGATCCCATCCCATCCCATCCCATCCCATCCCATCAAATGCCGTCCCATCCCATCCCATCCCATCCCATCCCATCCCATCCCATCCCATCCCATCCCAGGGATCTGCTCCCATCCCAGGGGTCCCATCCCCGGGATCCCTTCCCAGGGATCCCATCCCATCCCAGGGATCCCATCCCAGGGATTCCACCCCATCCCAGGGATCCCATCCCAGGGATCCCATCCCATACGAGGGATCACATTCCAGGGATCCCATCCCAGGGATCCCATCCCATCCCAGGGATCCCATGCCATCCCAACCCATCCCATCCCATCCCATCCTCTCCCATCCCAGGGATCCTATCCCATCCCAAGTAACCCATCCCATGGATCCCATCCCAGGGATCCCATCCCATCCCAGGGAGCCCATCCCATTCCAACCCATCCCAACCCATTCCAGGGATCCCATCCTATCCCAGGGATTCCATCCCAGGGATCCCATCCCATCCCATCCCATCCGATCCCATCCCAGGGATACCATCCGATCCCATCCCAGCGCAGGGATCCCATCCCATCCCATCCTATCCCATCCCATCCCATCCAATCCCATCCCATCCCATCCCTGGGATCCCATTCCAGGGATCCCATTCCAGGGATCCCATCCCATCTCAGGGATCCCATCCCATCCCATCCCAACCCATCCCATCCCAGGGATCCCATCCCAGGGAGCCCATCCCATCCCCGGGATCCCATCCCAGGGATTCCATCCCATCCCAAGGATCCCATCCCATAAGAGGGATCACATTCCAGGGATCCCATCCCTGGGATCCCATCTCATCACATCCCAGGGTTCCCAACCAATCCCAACCCATGCCATCCCATCCAATCCCATCCCATCCCATTCCATTCCATCCCATCCCATCCCACCCCATCCCATCCCATCCCATCCCATCCCAGGGATCCCATCCCAGGGTTCCCATCTCATCCCAGGGATCCAATCCCAGCGATCCTATCCCATCCCATCCCATCCCATCCCATCCCATCCCATCCCATCCCATCCTATCCCATCCCATCCCATCCCAACCCATCCCATCCCATCCCATCCCATCTCATCCCAGGGATCACATCCCATGCCAGGGATCCCATGTCAGAGATCCCATCCCATCTCACGGATGCCATCCCAGGGATTCGATCCCAACCCAGGGATCCCATCCCATCCCAGGAATCCCATTGCAGGGATCCCATCCCATCCCATGCCAGGAATCCCATCCCATCCCATCCCAGGCATCCCATCCCAGGGATCCTATCCCATCCCAGCGATCCCATCCCAGGGATCTCATACCATCCCAGGGATCCCATCCCATCCCAAAGATCCAATCCCATCCCAGCTATCCCATCCCAGGGATCTCATCCCATCCCAGGGATCCTATCCCATCCCAGGGATCCCATCCCATCCCAGGGATCCCATCCCAATCCAGGGATCCCATCCCATCCCCGGGATCCCATCCCATCCCATCAAGTCCCGTCCCATCCCATCCCATCCCATCCCATCCCATCCCATCCCATCCCAGGGATCTGCTCCCATCCCAGGGATCCCATCCCATCCCATCCCCGGGATCCCTTCCCAGGGATCCCATCCCATCCCAGGGATCCCATCCCATCCAATCCCATCCGAACCCATCCCAGGGATACCATCCCAGGGATACCATCCCATCCCATCCCATCGCAGGGATCCCATCCCATCCCATAGCAGGGATCCCATCCCATCCCATAGCAGGGATCCCATCCCATCCCATCCCATCACATCACATATCATCCCTGCTATCTCATGCCGGGTTTTCCATCCCATCCCAGGGATCCCATCCCAACCAATCCCATCCCAGGGATCCCATCCCATCCCATCCCAGGGATCCCATCCCATCCCAGGGATCCCATCCCGTCCCATCCAATCCCAACCCATCCCATCCTATCCCATTCCCATCCCATCCCATCCCATCCCATCCCATCCCATCCCAGGGATCCCATCCCAGCCCATCTCATCCCAGGGATCCCATGCCATGCCATCCCATCCAATCCCAGGGATTCCATCCCATCCAAACCCATCCCATCCCAGGGATCCCATCCCAGGGATCTCATCCCATCCCAGGGATCCCATCCCATCCCAGGGATCCAATCCCATCCCAGCTATCCCATCCCAGCGATTACATCCCATCGCAGGGATCCCATCCCATCTGTTCCCATCCCAAGTATCCTATCCCATCCCATCCCATCCAAGGGAACCCATCCATTCCCAACCCAGGAATCCCATCCCTTCCCTTTCCAGGGATCCCATCCCATTCCAGGGATCCCATCCCATCCCAGGGATCCCATCCCATCTCAGGGATCCCATCCCATCCCATCCCATGCCAACCCATCCCATCCCAACCCATTCCTATCCCATCCCATCCCATCCCATCCCATCCCATCCCAGGGATCCCATCCCAGCCCATCTCATCCCAGGGATCCCATCCCATCCGCACCCATCCCATCCCATCCCATCCCATCCCATCCCATCCCATCCCATCCCAGGCATCCCATCCCAGGGATCCTATCCCATCCCAGCGATCCCATCCCAGGGATCTCATACCTTCCCAGGGATCCCATCCCATCCCAAAGATCCAATCCCATCCCAGCTATCCCATCCCAGGGATCTCATCCCATCCCAGGGATCCTATCCCATCCCAGGGATCCCATCCCATCCCAGGGATCCCATCCCAATCCAGGGATCCCATCCCATCCCCGGGATCCCATCCCATCCCATCAAGTCCCGTCCCATCCCATCCCATCCCATCCCATCCCATCCCAGGGATCTGCTCCCATCCCAGGGATCCCATCCCATTCCAGGGATCCCATCCCAGGGATTCCATCCCATCCCAGGGATCCCATCCCATACGAGGGATCACATCCCAGGGATCCCATCCCAGGGATCCCATCCCATCCCAGGGATCCCATCCCATCCCAACCCATCCCATCCCAACCCATCCCATCCCATCCCATCCTCTCCCATCCCAGGGATCCTATCCCATCCCAAGTAACCCATCCCATGGATCCCATCCCAGAGATCCCAACCCATCCCAGGGATCCCATCCCATTCCAACCCATCCCAACCCATTCCAGGGATCCCATCCCATCCCATCCCATCCCATCCCATCCCATCCCATGAAATCCCATCCCATCCCATTCCATCCCAGGGATCTGCTCCCAACCCAGGAATACCCTGCCATCCCAGGGATCCCATCCCATCCCATCCCCGGGATCCCATCCCAGGAATCCCATCCCATCCAAGGGATCCCATCCCAGGGATTCCATCCCATTCCAGGGATTCCATCCCATTCCAGGGATCCCATTTCAGGGATCCCATCCCAGGGATCCCATCCCATCCCATTCCAGGTATCCAATCCTATCCCGTCTCATCCCAGGTATCCCATCCCATCCCATCCCACGGTTCCCATCCCATCCCAACCCATCCCATCCTATCCCATGGATGCCATCCCATCCCAGAGACCCCATCCCAGGGATCCCATCCCAGGGATTCCATCCCATCCCATCCCATCCCATCCCAGGGATCGCATACCATCCCAACCCATCCCATCCCACCCCATCCCATCCCATCCCATCCCATCCCATCCCATCCGATTCCATCCCATCCCATCCCATCCCATCCCATCTCATACCAGATATCCCATCCCAGGAATCCCATCCCATCCCAGGGATTCCATTCCATCCCATCCCATCCCATCCCAGGCATCCCATCCCATTCCAACCCATCCCATCCCACCCCATCCCATCCCATCCCAGGGATCCCATCCCAGGGATCCCATCCCATCCTATCCCATCCCATCCCATCCCATCCCATCCCAGTGATCCAATCCCATCCCAGGGATTCCATCCCAGGGATCCCATCTCATCCCATGGATCCCATCCCATCCCAGGGATGCCATCCCAGGGATCCCATCCAATCCCAGGGGTCTCATCCCATCCCATCCCATCCCATCCCAGAGATCCCATCCCAGGGATCCCATCCCATCCCAGGGATTCCATTCCATCCCATCCCATCCCAGGGATCCCATCCCATTCCAACCCATCCCACCCCATCCCATCCCATCCCATTCCATCCCATCCCAGGGATCCCATCCCATCCCATCCCATTCCATCCCATCCCAGGGATCCCATCCCATCCCGTCACATCCCATCCCACCCCATTCCATCCCATCCCATCCCATCTCATACCAGATATCCCATCCCAGGGATCCCATCCCATCCCAGGGATTCCATTGCATCCCATCCCATCCCAGGGATCCCATCCCATTCCATCCCATCCCATCCCACCCCATCCCATCCCATTCCATCCCATCCCATCCCATCCCATCCCATCCCATCCCATCCCATCCCATCGCATCCCATCCCATCCCAGGGATTCCATCCCAGCGATCCCATCTCATCCCATGGATCCCATCCCATCCCAGGGATGCCATCCCAGGGATCCCATCCAATCCCAGGGGTCTCATCCCATCCCATCCCATCCCATCCCATCCCATCCCATCCCAGAGATCCCATCCCAGGGATCCCATCCCATCCCAGGGATCACATCATATCCCATTCCAGGGATCCCATCCCATCCCATCCCATTGTAGCCCATCCCATCCCTCCCCACCCCATCCCAGCCCATCCCATCCCATCTCATGCCATCCCATTGTAGCCCATCCCATCCCTCCCCTCCCCACCCCAACCCATCCCATCCCATCCCATCCCATCCCATCCCATCCCATCCCATCCCATCCCATCCCATTGTAGCCCATCCCATCCCTTCCCACCCCATCCCATCCCATCCCGTCCCATCACATCCCATCCCAGATATCCCATCCAAGGGATCCCATCCCATCCCATCCCAGGGATCCCATCCCATCCCATCCCGGGGATCCCATCCCGGGGATCCCATCCCATCCCATCCCATCCCATCCCATTCCATCCCATCCCATCCCATTCTAGGGATCCCATACCAGGTATCCCATCGCGTCCCAGAGATCCCATTCCATCCCATCCCATTCCATCCCAACGATCCCATCCCATCCCAACCCATTGTAGCCAATCCCATCCCATCCCACCCCATCCCATCCCATCCCATCCCATCCCATTGAAGCCCATCCCATCCCACCCCATCCCAACCCATCCCATCCCATCCCATCCCATCCCATCCCATCCCATCCCATCCCATCCCATTGTAGCCCATCCCATCCCTTCCCACCCCATCCCATCCCATCCCGTCCCATCACATCCCATCCCATTGTAGCCCATCCCATCCCTTCCCATCACATCCCATCCCACATATCCCATCCCAGGGATCCCATGCCATCCCATGGATCCCATCCCATCCCATTCCAGGGATCCCATCCCATCCCAGTGAACACATCCCATCTCAGGGATCCCATCCCATCCCAGGGATCCCATCCCATCCCATCCCAGGGATCCCATCCCATCCCATCCCAGGGAGCCCATCCGATCGGATCCCAGGGATCCCATCCCATCCCAACCAATCCCATCCCACCCCATCCCATCCCATCCCATCCCATCCCATCCCATCCCATGCCATCCCAGGGATCCCATCCCAGGGATCCCATCCCATCCCAGGGATCCCATCCCATCCCTTTCCATCCCATCCCATCCCATCCCATCCCATCCCATCCCATCCCATCCCAGGGATCCCATCCCAGGGATCCCATCCCTGGGATCCCATCCCTGGGATCCCATCTGATCCCATCCCAGGGATCCAATCCCATCCCATCTCATCCCAGGGATCCCATTCCATCCCATCCCATTCCATCCCAACGATCCCATCCCATCCCAACCCATTGTAGCCCATCCCATCCCTTCCCACCCCATCCCATCCCATCCCGTCCCATCACATCCCATCCCAAATATACCATCCCAGGGATCCCATCCCATCCCATCCCTGGGAGCCCATCCCATCCCATTCCGGGGATCCCATCCCATCCCATCCAATCCCATCCCATCCCATCCCATCCCAGGGATCCCATCCCAGGGATCCCATCCCAGGGATCCCATCCCATCCCAGGGATCCCATCATATCCCATTCCAGGGATCCCATCCCATCCCATCCCATTGTAGCCCATCCCATCCCTCCCCACCCCATCCCAGCCCATCCCATCCCATCTCATGCCATCCCATTGTAGCCCATCCCATCCCTCCCCTCCCCACCCCAACCCATCCCATCCCATCCCATCCCATCCCATCCCATCCCATCCCATCCCATCCCATCCCATCCCATCCCATCCCATCCCATTGTAGCCCATCCCATCCCTTCCCACCCCATCCCATCCCATCCCGTCCCATCACATCCCATCCCAGATATCCCATCCAAGGGATCCCATCCCATCCCATCCCAGGGATCCCATCCCATCCCATCCCGGGGATCCCATCCCGGGGATCCCATCCCATCCCATCCCATCCCATCCCATCCCATCCCATTCCATCCCATCCCATCCCATTCTAGGGATCCCATACCAGGTATCCCATCGCATCCCAGAGATCCCATTCCATCCCATCCCATTCCATCCCAACGATCCCATCCCATCCCAACCCATTGTAGCCAATCCCATCCCATCCCACCCCATCCCATCCCATCCCATCCCATCCCATCCCATTGAAGCCCATCCCATCCCACCCCATCCCAACCCATCCCATCCCATCCAATCCCATCCCATCCCATCCCATCCCATCCCATCCCATCCCATCCCATCCCATCCCATCCCATCCCATTGTAGCCCATCCCATCCCTTCCCACCCCATCCCATCCCATCCCGTCCCATCACATCCCATCCCATTGTAGCCCATCCCATCCCTTCCCATCACATCCCATCCCACATATCCCATCCCAGGGATCCCATGCCATCCCATGGATCCCATCCCATCCCATTCCAGGGATCCCATCCCATCCCAGTGAACACATCCCATCTCAGGGATCCCATCCCATCCCAGGGATCCCATCCCATCCCATCCCAGGGATCCCATCCCATCCCATCCCAGGGAGCCCATCCGATCCGATCCCAGGGATCCCATCCCATCCCAACCAATCCCATCCCACCCCATCCCATCCCATCCCATCCCATCCCATCCCATCCCATGCCATCCCAGGGATCCCATCCCAGGGATCCCATCCCATCCCAGGGATCCCATCCCATCCCTTTCCATCCCATCCCATCCCATCCCATCCCATCCCATCCCATCCCATCCCAGGGATCCCATCCCAGGGATCCCATCCCTGGGATCCCATCCCTGGGATCCCATCTGATCCCATCCCAGGGATCCAATCCCATCCCATCTCATCCCAGGGATCCCATTCCATCCCATCCCATTCCATCCCAACGATCCCATCCCATCCCAACCCATTGTAGCCCATCCCATCCCTTCCCACCCCATCCCATCCCATCCCGTCCCATCACATCCCATCCCAAATATACCATCCCAGGGATCCCATCCCATCCCATCCCTGGGAGCCCATCCCATCCCATTCCGGGGATCCCATCCCATCCCATCCAATCCCATCCCATCCCATCCCATCCCAGGGATCCCATCCCAGGGATCCCATCCCAGGGATCCCATCCCATCCCAGGGATCCCATCATATCCCATTCCAGGGATCCCATCCCATCCCATCCCATTGTAGCCCATCCCATCCCTCCCCACCCCATCCCAGCCCATCCCATCCCATCTCATGCCATCCCATTGTAGCCCATCCCATCCCTCCCCTCCCCACCCCAACCCATCCCATCCCATCCCATCCCATCCCATCCCATCCCATCCCATCCCATCCCATCCCATCCCATCCCATCCCATCCCATTGTAGCCCATCCCATCCCTTCCCACCCCATCCCATCCCATCCCGTCCCATCACATCCCATCCCAGATATCCCATCCAAGGGATCCCATCCCATCCCATCCCAGGGATCCCATCCCATCCCATCCCGGGGATCCCATCCCGGGGATCCCATCCCATCCCATCCCATCCCATCCCATCCCATCCCATTCCATCCCATCCCATCCCATTCTAGGGATCCCATACCAGGTATCCCATCGCATCCCAGAGATCCCATTCCATCCCATCCCATTCCATCCCAACGATCCCATCCCATCCCAACCCATTGTAGCCAATCCCATCCCATCCCACCCCATCCCATCCCATCCCATCCCATCCCATCCCATTGAAGCCCATCCCATCCCACCCCATCCCAACCCATCCCATCCCATCCAATCCCATCCCATCCCATCCCATCCCATCCCATCCCATCCCATCCCATCCCATCCCATCCCATCCCATTGTAGCCCATCCCATCCCTTCCCACCCCATCCCATCCCATCCCGTCCCATCACATCCCATCCCATTGTAGCCCATCCCATCCCTTCCCATCACATCCCATCCCACATATCCCATCCCAGGGATCCCATGCCATCCCATGGATCCCATCCCATCCCATTCCAGGGATCCCATCCCATCCCAGTGAACACATCCCATGTCAGGGATCCCATCCCATCCCAGGGATCCCATCCCATCCCATCCCAGGGATCCCATCCCATCCCATCCCAGGGAGCCCATCCGATCCGATCCCAGGGATCCCATCCCATCCCAACCAATCCCATCCCACCCCATCCCATCCCATCCCATCCCATCCCATGCCATCCCAGGGATCCCATCCCAGGGATCCCATCCCATCCCAGGGATCCCATCCCATCGCTTTCCATCCCATCCCATCCCATCCCATCCCATCCCAGGGATCCCATCCCAGGGATCCCATCCCTGGGATCCCATCCCTGGGATCCCATCTGATCCCATCCCAGGGATCCAATCCCATCCCATCTCATCCCAGGGATCCCATTCCATCCCATCCCATTCCATCCCAACGATCCCATCCCATCCCAACCCATTGTAGCCCATCCCATCCCTTCCCACCCCATCCCATCCCATCCCGTCCCATCACATCCCATCCCAAATATACCATCCCAGGGATCCCATCCCATCCCATCCCTGGGAGCCCATCCCATCCCATTCCGGGGATCCCATCCCATCCCATCCAATCCCATCCCATCCCATCCCATCCCATCCCATCCCAGGGATCCCATCCCAGGGATCCCATCCCAGGGATCCCATCCCCGCGTCCCCATCCCGGCGATTCCATCCCATCCCAACCCATCCCATCCCATGGATACCATCCGATGCCAGAGATCCCATTCCAGGGATCCCATTCCAGGGATCCCATCCCATCCCATCCCATCCCATCCCATCCCATCCCATCCCATCCCATCCTAGGGATCCCATACCAGGTATCCCATCCCATCCCAGGGATCCCATTCCATACCATCCCAGGGATCCCATTCCATCCCATCCTATCCCATCGATCCCATCCCATCCCAACCCATTGTAGCCAATCCCATCCCACCCCATCCTATCCCATCCCATCCCATCCCATCCCATCCCATCCCATCCCATCCCATCTCAGGGACACCATCCCAGGGATACCATACCATCCCATCCCATCGCAGGGATCCCATCCCATCCCATCCCATCCCATCCCATCTCAGGGACACCATCCCAGGGATACCATACCATCCCATCCCATCGCAGGGATCCCATCCCATCCCATCCCATCCCATCCCATCCCATCCCATCCCGTCCCGTCCCGTCCCGTCCCGTCCCGTCCCATCCCATCCCATCCCATCCCATCCTATCCCGTCCCGTCCCGTCCCGTCCCGTCCCATCCCATCCCATCCCATCCCATCCCATCCCATCCCATCCCAGCGATCTCATCCCAGGGATTCCATCCCATCCGACATATCCCATCCCAACCAATCCCAACCCATGGATCCCATCCCATTGCATCCCATCCCATCCCATCCCATCTCATCCCATCCCATCCCAGGGATCCCATCCCATCCCAAGTATCCCATCCCATCTCATCCCGGGGATCCCATGCCATGGCATCCCATCCCATCCAAACCCATCCCAACACATCCCATCCCATCCCTTCCCACCCCATCCCATCCCATCCCGTCCCATCACATCCCATCCCAGATATCCCATCCCAGGGATCCCATCCCATCCCAGGGATCCCATCCCATCCCAGGGATCCCATCCGATCCCATCCCATCCAATCCCATCCCATCCCATCCCATCCCATCCCATCCCATCCCATCCCAGGGACACCATCCCAGGGATACCATACCATCCCATCCCATCGCAGGGATCCCATGCCATCCCATGACATCCCATCCCAGCGATCTCATCCCAGGGATTCCATCCCATCCCAGGTATCCCATCCCAACCAATCCCAACCCAGGGATCCCATGCCATCCCATCCTATCCCAGGGATCCCATCCCATCCCATCCCATCCCATCTCACCCCATCCCATCCCAGGGATCCCATCCCATCCCACGGATCCCATCCCATCTCATCCCATCCCAGGCATCCCATCCGATCCCATCCCAGGGACCCCATCCCAACCAATCCCATCCCAGGGTGTTGGGGGTTGAATGCTTTGCTTTTCTTTCTGTGGAATTTCTCCCATTGTTATGCTAATTAATTGTGGCTGCACCTTAAAACGACAGATAATGTTCTCTCGTAGGGGGGTGGCTGGAGGGGGAGGCGGGGGGAACCGGAAAAGGAAAGGTGGGATAGGGGGGTCTGGAGCGGAGGACGCTCTCTCGCTTGGCTCCTGGAGTGGGAAGACAACCTGGGCTCTGCTCTGGCATCTTCCCCTGTCATCCCAGCGCTGAGATCCACGCTCCCTGCCTTTGGACATCGCTCCGCGGCTCTCCCAGCTCACCCTACTACCTCCGGACACTCTGCTGAGCACCACGACCGACACCGTGAGGGGGGAGTAACTTTCCCCATCCTCTCTCTCCCCTGGGCCGCGGCCGCCATCACCCAGCCCTCTTCAACTGCGCGGGACCTGCCCTGCCCCCACAGCACCGGTAACAGCACAGGGAGACCGCCTGCGGCCAGAAGGGACTGGAGTGGAGCTAGACTGTTTCTGTTGCCAATTTTTATAGCTGTTGTTGTTTTTTTCTGCTTTGTTAAATACCAGTAAAGAACTGTTATTCTCATCCCCATATCTCCTGCCTGAAGGTGTCTGAATTGGACCTAAAATAATTAAAAGGGAGGGGGGTTGCACTCTGCATCGCAGAAAAGGGGCTCCTGCCTTTCCTTAGACCATACCTGTCTTTCAAACCGAGACAGATTTTGGCGCCCGGAACGTGGGGCATTGCCTGAGGGCATTGAGAGAGGGGTAGAAAAGGGGATAACAGTTCTTAAATTACCCAAGCTTGTGGTAGGTGACACCATGCTGTCCAGCTTACCCTGGATTGGCCTCCATGTGGTCACTGCTATATCTCTCCCATTTGCAAGCCCTTTTTTAAACATGAGTTTCATAACCAAGGTTACTGTGGCTATTATCCAGTTTATTATGTGGGTTGATCAGTTGAGGAATTCATGGATTTTTAATTTTCTCTGGAAGATGGCCACATGGATTCAGAGCTATCACACTCTAAGTGTGTGTTTCTGGGGCTACTTCAATAATGGTACTTACTGTGAGGAAGTGGCAGCAGGTGAAATTTTTTCTCAACCCATCACAGGGTTTTTGAAGTTCACCCCACCAGTCTTCAAGGGGTTCCAATCCACTTTAAATGCTAATGACATTATATTGTGGCTAGTGTTGCTTATATCCCTGTTAAACCTGTTCTATCTAACATTCAGAGATAAGGGGAGATTGACTTGGATAACAACCCTGATACCTACCCCAGGGATTAGTGATGTTACCCCAGAGCCTGATCCTGTCCCAGAGACTAGGGAGGTTACCCCAGAGCCTGATCTTGTCCCAGAGACTAGGGAGGTTACCCCAGAGCCTGATCCTATCCCAGAGACTAGGGATATTACCCCAGAGTTTGACCCTGCTCCACAGCCCACCTCGGAAAGGAACCACCCAGAATGGGTGGGGGTGCTAGCAAAGGAGATACGTGAGATGGGCCAGATGCTGAAGGAGTACCTGTCCCCAGCTGGTGAGAAACCCTCCCCCTGCCTTAAAGAGGGAGACTCTGGTGGTGCAGCAGTGGGACCCACAGATGTTACATCTGTCCAGGTTCCAGCTGAACTGCAAGGGCACTCACAGCCAGCAGCAGTTGCCCCTGTGGAAACTAGGAAGTCTAAGATGAAAACAAGGCACCTAGATAATAAGGGTCAGGAAGGGGGCCCCTCACAACCAGCAGGGGAGCCAGAAGTTGAGATCATCACCGAGTCCCTGTCATACGAGAGTCTCCGTAACCTGCGAAAAGACATTGTACGACGGGGCCGTGAGGCTTTTACAACCTGGTTACTGCGGGTCTGGGACCTTATGGGTACAGGTGTGCAACTGGATGGTACTGAGGCAAGGAATTTGGGAGCCTTGACCCAGGACTCAGGTGTGGACCAGGTATTTGTAAGGGAGACAGGTCTCCTTTCCCTCTGGGAGCGACTTTTAATGAGTGTGAGAGAGAGATTTGTCCACAGGGAAAGAATGCAGGAGTACCACCAGAGAACACGTTGGAATACCCTTGAGGAAGGGATCCAAAAGCTGAGAGAAGTGGCAGTACTGGAGGTGCTCTTTGGGAGGGATGGACAGCATGACAATGACCCTGACAAGGTCAGGTGCACAGGGCAGATGTTGTGGAATCTGGCAAACCTGGGCCCATCTCAATATACCCCCTTTATTGCAATGATTGATGCTGATACCAACCAAGTGACAGTGGGTTCTGTTGCCAACAGGCTCAGGAATTATCAGAGTATGATGGCTGGCCCAGTGCAGGCTCATGTCTCTGCTGTGGCTAAGGACCTCAGAGAGGAGTTTAAGGAGGAGATGAAGGAGATAAGGGAAGAGGTGAGGAAGATCAGTGCAGCACCAGTGAGAGTCATGGACCCCAAAAGTAGAGCCCAACGCCCCCCAGCTAGGGAGAGAGGGTACACCCCACGTGCTGACCTGTGGTTTTTTCTACGTGACCACGGGGAAGACATGAGAAGGTGGGATGGGAAACCCACTTCCGTCCTGGCAGCACGGGTGCGCCAAATCAGGGAGGGGAACACCAACAGAGGGAACTCCACTAAAGTGAGGGTAGCCTCAGCCTCCCATGGAGGTGCAGGGTATTACAGAAGGGAGGATGATCTGTCAGATCCCCTTGAAGGAACCTCCAGTATGTATGCCCAGGAGAGAAATAATAACCAGGGCTAGAGGGGCCCTGCCTCTAGCCAGGGAGAGGCACGGGAAAACCGGATCTTTTGGACGGTGTGGATCCGATGGCCTGGCACATCAGAGCCACAGGAACACAGAGCATTGGTTGACACTGGTTCACAATGTACATTAATACCATCAGGACATGTCGGAAAGGAACCTGTTTCAATTGCTGGGGTTACAGGGGGATCTCAGGAATTGACTCTGCTGGAGGCTGAGGTGAGCCTGACTGGGAAAGAGTGGCAGAAACATCCAATTGTGACTGGCCCAGAGGCACCATGTATCCTAGGCATAGACTTCCTCAGGAATGGCTATTACAAAGACCCAAAGGGACTCAGGTGGGCTTTTGGAATAGCTGCTGTGGCAGCAGAGGGCATTAAGCAGTTGAACACCCTGCCTGGGCTATCAGAAAACCCATCTGCAGTGGGACTCCTCAGGGTGAAAGAGCAACAGGTGCCAATTGCTACCTCAACAGTGCACCGCCGGCAGTACCGGACGAATCGAGATGCCGTGATCCCCATCCACAAGATGATCCGTGAGCTGGAGAGCCAAGGGGTGGTCAGCAAAACCCACTCACCCTTCAACAGCCCCATCTGGCCTGTGCGTAAATCGGAAGGAGAATGGAGATTGACAGTGGACTATCGTGCACTGAATGAGGTGACTCCACCGCTGAGCGCTGCCGTGCCGGACATGCTGGAACTCCAGTACGAGCTGGAGTCCAAGGCAGCAAAGTGGTACGCCACCATTGACATCGCCAATGCATTCTTCTCCATTCCTCTGGCAGCAGAGTGCAGGCCTCAGTTCGCTTTCACCTGGAGGGGTGTGCAATACATGTGGAACCGACTGCCCCAGGGGTGGAAACACAGCCCCACCATCTGTCATGGACTGATCCAGGCTACACTGGAGAAGGGTGGAGCTCCAGAACATCTGCAGTACATTGATGACATCATTGTGTGGGGGGATACGGCAATGGAAGTATTTCAGAAAGGAGAAAAGATCATTGAGATTCTGCTGGGAGCCGGCTTCGCCATTAAAAAGAGCAAAGTCAAAGGCCCTGCCCAAGAGATCCAGTTCCTGGGAGTAAAGTGGCAAGATGGACGGCGCCAGATCCCCAGTGAGGTCATCAATAAGATCACTGCAATGTCTCCACCAACCAGCAAGAAGGAAACACAAGCCTTCCTAGGGGCCATAGGCTTTTGGAGAATGCACATTCCTGAGTACAGCCAGATTGTGAGCCCTCTTTACCTGGTCACCCGCAAGAAGAACGATTTCCACTGGGGTCCTGAGCAGCAGCAAGCCTTTGCCCAGATCAAGCAGGAGATTGCTCATGCAGTAGCCCTTGGCCCAGTCAGGACGGGACCAGATGTGAAGAACATGCTCTACTCTGCAGCCGGGAACCATGGTCTGTCCTGGAGCCTTTGGCAGAAGGTGCCTGGTGAGACGCGAGGCCGACCACTGGGGTTCTGGAGCCGAAGCTACAGAGGGTCCGAGGCCAACTACACTCCGACGGAGAGGGAGATCTTGGCCGCCTATGAAGGGGTCCAAGCAGCCTCAGAGGTGGTTGGCACAGAAACACAACTCCTCCTGGCACCCCGACTGCCAGTGCTGAGCTGGATGTTTAAAGGAAAGGTTCCCTCAACCCACCATGCCACTGACGCCACATGGAGTAAATGGATTGCCCTCATCACACAACGTGCCCGTATTGGAAACCCGAATCGCCCTGGGATTTTGGAGATAATTACCAACTGGCCGGAAGGGGAAGACTTTGGCCTTGCTGACGAAGAGGAACAGGAACAGGTGACCCGGGCCGAAGAAGCCCCACCATATAACCAACTGCCAGCAGATGAAACATGCTATGCTCTTTTCACTGATGGTTCCTGCCGCATCGTGGGGATGAACCGGAAGTGGAAAGCAGCCGTATGGAGCCCCACACGACAGGTTGCACAAGCTACCGAAGGAGAAGGTGGATCGAGTCAACTTGCTGAACTCAAAGCTGTTCAGCTGGCCCTGGACATTGCTGAAAGAGAGAAGTGGCCAAAACTCTACCTTTACACTGATTCATGGATGGTAGCCAATGCTCTGTGGGGATGGCTGGAAAGGTGGAAAAAGGCTAACTGGCAACGTAGGGGAAAACCAATCTGGGCTGCCAATGAATGGAAAGACATTGCCACCCGGGTAGAGAAGTTGCCTGTGAAAGTCTGTCACGTAGATGCCCATGTCCCCAAGAGTCGGGCTAATGAGGAACACCGACACAATGAGCAGGTAGATCAGGCGGCACAGATAGAGGTGTCGAAGATAGATTTAGACTGGCAGCACAAGGGAGAGTTGTTCCTGGCTCGATGGGCCCATGATGCCTCAGGTCATCAGGGCAGAGATGCCACATATAAGTGGGCACGAGACCGAGGGGTGGATCTAACCATGGACAGTATTTCTCAAGTTATCCATGACTGTGAGACATGCGCTGCCATCAAGCAAGCCAAGCGGGTGAAGCCCCTCTGGTATGGGGGGCGATGGTCCAAATATAAGTATGGAGAGGCCTGGCAGATTGACTACATCACACTGCCTCAAACCCGCCAGGGCAAGCGCTATGTACTGACCATGGTGGAAGCCACCACTGGATGGTTGGAGACCTACCCTGTGCCTCATGCCACTGCTCGGAACACCATCCTGGGCCTGGAAAAACAAGTTCTTTGGAGGCATGGTACCCCTGAGAGAATTGAGTCAGACAATGGGACTCATTTCAAGAACAGCCTTATAAACACCTGGGCTAGAGAACACGGCATTGAGTGGGTGTACCATATCCCCTACCATGCACCAGCTGCAGGGAAAGTTGAACGGTGCAATGGCCTGCTTAAAACCACCTTGAAGGCACTGGGTGGGGGAACTTTCAAGAACTGGGAGATTAATCTACCAAAGGCCACCTGGTTAGTGAACACCCGAGGTTCCACTAACCGAGCAGGCCCTGCCCAATCTGAGCCCTTGGGAATATCGAATGGAGATAAGGTTCCAGTGGTACACATGAGAGGTATGCTAGGAAAAACTGTTTGGGTGAATCCTGCCTCCAGCAAAGACAATCCCATCCATGGAGTTGTATTCGCTCAAGGACCAGGTTGCACCTGGTGGGTGATGCAAAAGAATGGAGAGACCAGATGCATACCCCAAGGAGACCTTGTTTTAGGGTGAAATACCTATAGTACTGTGCCTATGTCTCTAACTGCATGTATGTATATATAATGTAACAGTTTAATTTGATATAGCATATTAGTATGGGAGAAATTCAGGGGTGGATAATGTTGGGGGTTGAATGCTTAGCTTTTCTTTCTGTGGAATTTCTCCCATTGTTATGCTAAGTAATTGTGGCTACACCTTAAAACGACAGATAATGTTCTCTCGTAGGGGGGTGGCTGGAGGGGGAGGGGGGGGGAACCGGAAAAGGAAAAGGTGGGATAGGGGGGTCTGGAGGGGGGGAGGCTCTCTCGCTTGGCTCCTGGAGTGGGAAGACAACCTGGGCTCTGCTCTGGCATCTTCTCCTGTCATCCCAGCGCTGAGATCCACGCTCCCTGCCTTTGGACATCGCTCCGCTGCTCTCCCAGCTCACCCTACTACCTCCGGACACTCTGCTGAGCACCACGACCGACACCGTGAGGGGGGAGTAACTTTCCCCATCCCCTCTCTCCCCTGGGCCGCGGCCGCCATCACCCAGCCCTCTTCAACTGCGCGGGATCTGCCCTGCCCCCACAGCACCGGTAACAGCACAGGGAGACGGCCTGCGGCCAGAAGGGACTGGAGCGGAGCTAGACTGTTTCTGTTGCCAATTTGTATAGCTGTTGTTGTTTTTTCTGCTTTGTTAAATACCAGTAAAGAACTGTTATTCTCATCCCCATATCTCCTGCCTGAAGGTGTCTGAATTGGACCTAAAATAATTAAAAGGGAGGGGGTTGCACTCTGCATCGCAGAAAAGGGGCTCCTGCCTTTCCTTAGACCATACCTGTCTTTCAAACCGAGACACTGAGAGGAATGTTAAATTTGTCTTTACAAATGAGTTGTGGATCAGCCTATAGATAAGGCTAGCACTGAGAGATAAAAGAAACAATGGGATGGATTCCACTGATTGATGAATGGAAAGAGATATTTGCCTTTACAAACAAACTGTAGGGCTGCTGATAAATGAAATTGGATATCGAAAGATGAAAGAAGCAACGGGGGGAAAACTATGAATTCTATAAGAATTAAAAATTAAAAGGGAGGGTTATACATTAGAGGGGAATTTCAGGTATCAGGCGTTCCGGGAAGTCTGTGCCTCTCAAGTACCTAAGCCAATGGGGAAAGAGAGAGGGAAATGCGGCCGGGAAAATAGGATAAAAAGGAGGCTGCGTCCTCCGAAAATTTGAGAGATCCCAGGGGAATGTCCTATGGCCTCTCCCTTTATTCGAATAAAGCAAAAAGGACTCCTCTGTCTCCTTTTTGGACATAAACCTCTGGTGTTTGTGGATTAATTTTCCTGACAATTTGGGGGCTCGTCCGGGATCTTTCCACCGTCCGGGGCGGCGGGCGGCGAGCGGAGCTGAAGGCGCCTCACCCAGTTTCGGTGATCAGCTCCCCTTGGTGCCGGCCGGCACCGGGCGATTGATTGGGTTCCCGAGACTGTCCAGGAGACAGACGAGTGGCGGACCAGGGGGGTCCGTGAAGAGTCCGCAGGGAAGGACCACTGAAAATCTCACCGGTGAGTAAAATGGGATCTTCGGGGAGCAAACCTGGGAGGGCACCCATGGAGGGTAGCACAGGTAAACCTGGGAGGGCACCCATGGAGGGTAGCACAGGTAAAACGGGGCACCCAGAGAGGGTTGGAAAGGTAAAGCCGCGAAGGGGCCCCGGCAAATGGGATGACGATCCCATAATACCCCCGGAGAGTCCCTTGGGGAGAATGCTGAGGTCTTGGGACAGATTGTATATTCACCCAGAAGTAACTATGGAAATTATGGTAAAATATTGTTATTTTGTGTGGCCAGAGTATAAGCTGGCAAGGGGACTTATATGGCCACCTTATGGAACAGATAAAATTGATTTGTGTAGAATTTTGTGGAGGTATCTAGAGGAGAATTGGAAAGGATGGATTGAAAGGGAATGTGGATTAATATGGGTCAGACAAGAAACAAGAGTAATTTATGTGTTAAAAAAAAAAGGAGAAGAGGAAAAAGAGGAGGAAGAGGAAAGTGGTGAGGATTGGGATGTTTTTCAGCACCTTCCCCCGTCTTGTCCTCCAGTGTTGCCAGCTGCAGGTCGTCTGTATCCTCAACTTTCAGAGCAAGGGGATCAGGAAAATGTTATTCCTACAGCCCCACCTGAAAAGGATAATGGTGTAGGGGGAGGGGAGCAGCATGTTGTATCACCCCCCAGAACTAGAAGAGGAACTCAGTTTAGGGCATCAGAAGCCCCCCAAGAGACAGGGGTACACCAGATGCCACTCCGTCAAGTTCCTTTGGGGGGTCAAGGGGGAGGATTTGGGTTTGTAATTGTACCACTCACTACCCAGGATATAAGAGGGTTGAAAAAAGAATTACCCCCATATTTGGATGATCCCATAGGGGTGGGGGAAAAGATAGAGGAATATTTGGGAAATGCGGATTATACATGGAAGGATTGGGATTTTCTTTTGGGAATTTTGTTTGGGTCATCAGAGAAACGAATGATTTTGCAGAAAGCTCGGCAGCTGTGGGAGGATGAACACCCACAAGCAGCAGGGGGGGCTGGACCCAATGCACCTACGGTGGATGATGCCATCCCCCAGGCAGACCCCCAGTGGGACCCAAATAACCAGGCCAGTCTGGCTCGCCTTCGCGATTACCGTGCTTATTTGATCAGGGCAATCAAGTCAGCAGCTCCCAGAACTAACAACATAGCTAAGGCTATGTCGTTAGAGCAGGAGAAACAGGAAAGCCCCTCTCATTGGTTGGAGAGGATTAGGGATGCCTTGAGGAAGCACGGGGGGATGGATCCTGAAGGGCCAGCCTTTAACACATTGCTTAAAGTACAATTTGTTACTAAAGCCTGGCCTGATATACGGAAAGGAGTACAGAAAGATGAGGAGTGGCAGAATAAGCCTCTAGAGGAATTGGTTAGAAAAACACAGCAGATATATGTAAGAAGGGATGAGGAAAAGGCAAAAGCTAAAGCAAAGATGATGGCAGAGTTTTTGCAGCCCCAGAGGAGTAAACCGCAGGGTCCAAGGGGTCCCCAGGGACAGAGGGGACGGGGTCGGCCACAAGGAAGGGGCAGAGGGATTCCCTCCTCGGCAGGGGACAGCCGACCCAAACAGCGGCTGGGGAAGAACCAGTGTGCTATCTGCAGGGCAGAAGGGCATTGGAAAAACGAGTGTCCGCAAAAACAGCTGGACCCTCAGGAGGAGGAAGTCCAGAGGATAATGGAAATGGATTGTTAGGGGTGTCAGGGGCTCCTATTATACCAAGGACCCACCACTCAGGAGCCCTTGATAACTTTTAAGGTGGGTCCGGATCGAGAGGAGGTGTGTTTTTTGGTAGACACGGGGGCCTCTCGGTCCACCTTAAATTTTATACCTAAGGGGGGGAAATTGTCAAAAAGATCCTTGGTTATTCAAGGAGTAAGCGGGAAGGATGAGCGAGTGCATTTTATTCAACCGCTGTTAATAGATGTGGGGGACAGATTTGAACTGCATGAATTCTTGTTTGTTCCTAATTGTGATTGTAATTTACTGGGAAGAGATTTGATGGCTAGAATGGGAATGCAAATTAGCATTGTAAGAAGTGACACGGAGTCCGAAACTGTGATATCTTTGTGTAAAATGTCTGAAAAGGCTTATGCTAAAATAAATCCGGAAGTATGGGCAGCTCCAGGGAAATATGGGAAACTGGACATAGAGCCTCTCCAAATTACTTTGAAGCAACCAGGACAAGTGGTGTCTAAAAAGCAATACCCTCTTTCAAGGGAGGGAAAGAAGGGGTTACAGCCTGTTATTGAGTCCCTGCTAAAAGCAGGTCTTTTAGAGCCGTGTATGTCTCCCTATAACACTCCTATCCTGCCGGTTAAGAAACCAGATGGAACCTACAGAATGGTGCAGGATTTAAGAATAATAAATGAGATTGTCAAACCAAGGCATCCCACAGTTCCAGATCCATACACAATCCTAAATCAAATCCCTTCTTCACATCAGTATTATTCTGTACTGGATTTGAAGGATGCTTTCTGGGGGTGTCCAATCACAGAAGATAGTAAACAGTATTTTGCTTTTGAGTGGGAACAGGAGGAAGGAGGGAAAATGATAAAACAACAATTGACATGGACAGTACTCCCTCAAGGATATACAGAGTCACCAGTTCTGTTTGGGCAAGCTTTGCAGAAAATATTAAGAGAGTTTACTCCACCCTTAGGAGTCAAGTTGTTGCAGTATGTAGATGATTTGCTCTTATCAGGGGAACAGGAAAAGGTGGTTGAAGAGGCTACTGTAAAGCTGCTTAATTTTCTTGCAAAAAAGGGACTTAGAGTATCCAAAAAGAAAGCACAGTTAGTAGAAAAGAAGGTCAAATATTTGGGACACATTCTGTCCGAAGGGTTACGGTGTATTGATCCAGAAAGGATACAAGGGATTTTACAGGTACCATTACCCCAAACTAAAAAGGAGTTACGGCAGTTTTTAGGGTTGGTGGGGTACTGTAGAGCATGGATCGAGGATTTTTCTGTGGTGGCCAGACCTTTATATAACTTTTTAACTCAAAACAGTCCTAATGTTGTGGTATGGACACCAGAAGGAGAGAAAAGCTTTAAGAAATTAAAAGACAAATTGGTTAAGGCCCCAGTCTTGGCTCTTCCAGACGCAGAAAAAGAATTTCAGCTCTATGTGGATGTCAAACAGGGTCATGCTAAAGGAATTTTGGTACAAGAGCATGGGGGAACACGAAGGCCTGTTGCCTATTTTTCTAAGTTGTTAGACCCAGTGGCCAGAGGCTGGCCCCATTGTCTGCAGAACTGTGCAGCCACAGCTCTGATGGTGGCTGAGGCCCGAAAGCTGACAAGGGGAGGGTATCTCATTGTTAAAGTCCCACATCAGATTAAAGCTTTGTTAACTGAGAGAGCCTCTAAGTGGATGACGAGTGCTCGATTATTACAGTATGAATCTTGTTTAATGGAACAGGAGGATTTAGAATTTAAAGGTGGGGAAATTTTTAATCCAGCCTCTTATTTAAATGGCCCTGGAGAAAAGGGGGGCCAGGAAGAAATCCATGATTGTATCCAGGTTATAGACCTCCAGACACGGGCTAGGGAAGATCTACGGGATATTCCCTGGCCTGAGGGAGAGAATGTGTTCATTGATGGGTCCTCCAAAGTGGTAGAAGGGAAACGATTTACAGGATACTCTATCGTGAATGGGAAGCAATTAAGGGAAGGGGGGAGGTTACCAGCCACTTGGTCAGCTCAGACAGCAGAGCTGTACGCGCTTGTGAGAGCCTGTGAATTATACCAGGACAAGACAGTAAATATATTTACTGATTCTAAATATGCATATGGGGTAATACATGCATTTGGAAAACTATGGGAAGAAAGAGGTTTATTAAGCTGCAGAGGAAAGACATTAGCTCACGAGAACTTAATCTCTCGCCTATTGGAGGCAGTGAATTTACCAAAAAAGGTGGCGATAATCCACATTAAGGGGCATCAGGCAGGATGGTCGGAGGAGGCAATAGGAAACCGACTGGCTGATGAAGAAGCTCGCAAAGCTGCATTGTTGCCAGAAGTCTCTAAGATCCTGCCTATGCTCCCAGTAACTGCACCGCTGCCAGAGAAACTCTCTTTTCCACCAGAGGAACTTGAGATAATTAAAAAGAGTGGGGCAGAGAAAAGAGAAAATAATTGGTTTACAAAGGATGGTAAGCAGTGGATACCAAAAGCTCTAGCCTTACAATTGTTAAAACAGCTTCATGAAGGGAGTCATTGGGGCTCCCGAGGACTGGCAGAAGCCTTCCTCAAAATGTACGCTGCTGTTGGTCTCTTTAGCCTGGCAAAGCGAGCCACTGAAGGCTGTTTGACTTGTGCTAAAACCAACAACAAAGTTACAAAGAAACTGGCCAGGGGAGGGAGGCGTTGGGCAGTACGTCCCTTCCAGAGATGCCAGGTGGATTTTACTGAAATGCCTCGAGTGGCAAGATTTAAATATCTTCTGGTAATAGTATGTCAATTAACCGGGTGGCCAGAAGCATTTCCAACTGTGTCAGCAACTACAGGATCAGTTGTTAAAATATTTTTGGAACAAATAATTCCAAGATATGGGATGGTGGAAGCAATAGATTCAGATAGGGGAACTCATTTTACAGGAAAAATTCTTCAAGGAGTTATGACTGCTTTAGGGATACAGTGGAACCTCCATACCCCCTGGCATCCACAAAGTTCAGGCCAGGTTGAGAGAATGAATGGAGAAATAAAGAAACATCTCCTAAAGCTGGTGATAGAAACTAAAATGCCATGGGTACGGCTCCTGCCCCTGGCTTTAGCAAGGATAAGAGCCAGACCCAGGGGAGATATTCAGTTATCTCCCTTTGAATTGATGTTTGGAATTCCTTACCCTTGTAATTCTCAGCCTAGTGGGGGGATAGAGATAAGTGATGTGTATTTAAAACAATATGTGGCTCGGATACTGTCTCTTGTGAAATCTCTTCGACAGGAAGCTCAGCTGGCACAAACCTTGCCTTTGGACTTTGCTGTTCACAACATCCAACCGGGAGACTGGGTCCTAGTTAAGGAGTGGAAAGAAGCACCACTGGTGGCGAAGTGGCGTGGACCTTTCCAGGTGTTACTGACCACAGAAACAGCCGTCAAGACAGCTGAACACGGGTGGACCCATCACACTCGGGTCAAGGTCTCTGCAGCCCCAGAGATTTGGACATCTCAGCTGGAGGAGAAGGACGGGAAGCCGCGACTGACACTCCGCAGGAGTGGACTGGAGCAGTAGCCAGTGCGTCGACATCGGGGGAAGCCTCGTGTGCCCACCCACAGAGTGCCTGCTAAAATAGTCTGTGTGGGCATCCCTCCTCTCAGATCTCCAGTCACTGGGGGCCAACCCTTGCTGTCATTGTTTTCTTTATGTTAAGCCGTTTCTGTGCCTTCGCTCGCCACAGGTGGTGTGAAAGACAAAGTGAAAGTAAAAATTAAGTTAGGAAATTAGATTACACAATCAGAATGTTTCTCTTAATAATGTTACCTTTATATTATCAGTTAGGTTGGGGCCAAGAATGGGAAAATAATTTTTTGACCTTAGGAGAAGAAGTAGCAAAAACCTTTAACCTTAGCAATTGTTGGGTCTGTGGAGGGCCAGGGGGATCTGAAAACTGGCCATGGGTGGCCAGCCCAGTTGAACCTAAATGGTGGATTAGCACCCTGAGTGAGGTCCGTAATGGAACAGGATTTTGGGAGGAAGAAGGAAGTCCATGGCGGCTTCATTCTTCTGAAAGAGGCACTTACTGTCTAAATAGGACAGGAAGCATAAACATGGGAAAAAGCGTTTGTGACTGGACTTTATCTTTAGGTTTAGATTGTTGGACACCCAACTGCCTTCCTTATGATTGTTCCAGATATCAAGGCAGATGGAATCAAACGCATGTTAAGCTCACAAATGGTAGCTGGGTAAAGTGCTCCTATCATAATTACCAGAAAGATTTAAAAGGCTGTAAAGCAGTGGGGAAGGATAAGTTTTTTGACCCCTTATTTTTAAGCTGTCCCCGAGATAATTCCACAAGTAGCACACATGTTATCCGTGACTACCAGTGGAAATGGCAACATCGAAATGGAACTCGAACCCTTTTTAATAGGTTCTGGTCCAAATCTAACAAAACAGATCTGGGATGTAACTGCAGGTGGAAACCTCATGTGGGAGCTTGGAAATGCAACTACTGTGATTCTTATGGTGGGGCGACCATTGTTGGGGGACCACTGGGCCCAGGGAGTAAGCTGTATTTTGACTCTCCAATTGACCATGAAAATTGGGACGGTCCCTTTGCCAATGGGACCTGGGCTTTAAAGGGGCATTACTGGATTTGTGGCCAACATGCATATCGCAGGTTACCCCCAAACTGGTCAGGAATATGTTATGTGGGGTATATCAGACCACTGTTCTTTCTGCTACCACAGGTTCAGGGAAATCACTTAGGAATCAAGGTATATGATGATCTAATTAGAGAAAAGCGGTCAATTGATGTATCCCTGGCTGGAGGGAGCACCCAAAGATGGGGTGATGATGAATGGCCACCTGAACGAATCATACAACACTACGGACCAGCCACTTGGAATCCTAATGAATTAATATCAGGTGCCAGAGAACCCATTTATAATCTAAACCGGATAATTAGGTTACAAGCTGTCTTTGAAATAGTAAGTAACCAGACAGCTACAGCTCTTGACCTTCTTGCTGACCAGGCTACTCAGATGAGAACTGCAATATTTCAACACCGGATGGTATTAGACTATTTATTAGCAGAAGAAGGGGGAGTGTGTGGCAAATTTAACGACTCAAACTGCTGTTTGCAAATAGATGACAATGGAAAGGTGGTGAAGCAAATAGCAAAAGAAATAAGAAAATTAGCTCATGTGCCAGTCCAAACATGGAAAGGATGGGAATGGGACATGTTTTCTTGGCTACCTGGTGGACTATGGGTTAAACAACTACTTTTTTTCCTCTTATGTGCTGTAGCAACTCTAATATTTTTACCATGCATGATCCCTTGCTTAGTACAACTTATTCAACATGTGATCAAAGGGATGCAGGTAATAGCCACGCCTACTGATCCAGAGATGGTTACAAAAGGACAGAAATTGATGTCACTCCAAATAATTACAAAACCAAAAAGAACTCAGGAACAAGAAATTAAGTCAATGATAGCTAAAGTTTGTAAAGACAATTATTAAACAAATAAAAGAGGAGGGATTGAGAGGAATGTTAAATTTGTCTTTACAAATGAGTTGTGGATCAGCCTATAGATAAGGCTAGCACTGAGAGATAAAAGAAACAATGGGATGGATTCCACTGATTGATGAATGGAAAGAGATATTTGCCTTTACAAACAAACTGTAGGGCTGCTGATAAATGAAATTGGATATCGAAAGATGAAAGAAGCAACGGGGGGAAAACTATGAATTCTATAAGAATTAAAAATTAAAAGGGAGGGTTATACATTAGAGGGGAATTTCAGGTATCAGGCGTTCCGGGAAGTCTGTGCCTCTCAAGTACCTAAGCCAATGGGGAAAGAGAGAGGGAAATGCGGCCGGGAAAATAGGATAAAAAGGAGGCTGCGTCCTCCGAAAATTTGAGAGATCCCAGGGGAATGTCCTATGGCCTCTCCCTTTATTCGAATAAAGCAAAAAGGACTCCTCTGTCTCCTTTTTGGACATAAACCTCTGGTGTTTGTGGATTAATTTTCCTGACAACACCATCCCAGGGATCCCATCCCATACGAGGGATCACATTCCAGGGATCCCATCCCAGGGATCCCATCCCATCCCAGATATCCCATCCCATCCCAACCCATCCCGTCCCATCCCATCCTCTCCCATCCCAGGGATCCTATCCCATCCCAAGTAACCCATCCCATGGATCCCATCCCAGGGATCCCATCCCATCCCAGGGATCCCAACCCATCCCAGGGATCCCATCCCATCCCATCCCATCCCAGGGATCCCATCCCATCCCGGCTATCCCACCCCAGGGATTCCATCCCATCCCAGGGATCCCATTTCATCTGTTCCCATCCCAGGGATCCCATCCCATCCCATCCCATCCCATGCCAGGGATGCCATCCCATCCCATCCCATTCCAGGGATCCAATCCCATCCCAACCCATCCCATCCCATGGATCCCATCCCATCCCAGGGATCGCATCCCATCCCAACCAATCCCATCCCACCCCATCCCATCCCATCCCATCCCATCCCATCCCATCCCATCCCAGGGATCCCATCACAGGGATCCCATCCCAGGGATCACATCCCATCCCATTCCATCCCCGCGATCCCATCCCAACCCATTGCATCCAATCCCATCCCATCCCACCCCATCCCATCCCAGGGACACCATCCCAGGGATACCATACCATCCTGTCCCATCGCAGGTATCCCATCCCATCCCGTCCCGTCCCATCCCATCCCACCCCACCCCATCCCATCCCATCCCATCCCATCCCATCCCATCCCATCCCATCCCATCCCATCCCATCCCATCCCATCCCATCCCATCCCAGCGATCTCATCTCAGGGATTCCATCCCATCCCAATTATCCCATCCCCACCAATCCCAACCCAGGGATCCCATCCCATCTCATCCCATCCCAGGGATCCCATCCCATCCCACCTATCCCATCCCATCCCATCTCATCCCGCGGATCCCATGCCATGTCATGGCATCCCATCCCATCCCATCCCATCCCATCCCATCCCATCCCATCCCATCCCATCCCATCCCATCCCAGGGATCCCATCCCATCCAAACCCATCCCATCCCATCCTACCCCATCCCATCCCATCCTATCCCATCCCATCCCGTCCCATCACATCCCATCCCAGATATCCCATCCCAGATATCCCATCCCATCCCAGGTATCCCATCCCATCCCATCCCAGGGATCCCATCCGATCCCATCCCATCCAATCCCATCCCATCCCATCCCATCCCATCCCATCCCATCCCATCCCAGGGATCCCATACCAGGGATACCATCCCATCCCCTCGTCCCCATCCCAGGGATCCAATCCCATCCCATCTCATCTCAGGGATCCCAGAAGATCCCATCCAACGGTTCCCAACCCATCCCAACCCATCCCATCCCATGGATCCCATCCCAGGGATCCCATCCCAGGGATCCCATCCCATCCCAGGGATCCCATCCCATCCTACCCCAACCCATCCCAGGGATCCCATCCCATCCCATTCCATCCCATCCCAGGGATCCCATCCCATCCCATCCCATCGCATACCATCCCATCCTATCCCATCCCTTCACATCCCATCCCATCCCATCCCAGGGATCCCATCCCATCCCATCCCATCGCATCCCATCCCATCCTATCCCATCCCTTCCCTTCCCATCCCATCCCATCCCATCCCATCCCATCCCATCCCATCCCATCCCAGGGATCCCATCCCATCCCAGGGATCCCATCCCATCCCATCCCATCCCATCCCATCCCATCCCAGGGATCCCATCCCATCCCAGGGATCCCATCCCATCCCATTCCATCCCATCCCATCCCATCCCATCCCAGTGAACACATCCCAACCCAGGGATCCCATCCCATCCCAGGGATCCCATCCGATCCAATCCCAGTGATCCCATCCCATCCCAACCAATCCCATCCCACCCCATCCCATCCCATTCCATCCCATCCCATCCCATCCGATCCCATCCCATACCATCCCAGGGACCCCATCCCATACCAGGGATCCCATCCAATCCCTTCCCATCCCATCCCATCCCAACCCATCCCATCCCATCCCATTCCTTCCCCGGGATCCCATCCCAGGGATTCCATCCCATCCCAGGGATCCCATCCCATACGAGGGATCACATTCCAGGGATCCCATCGCTAGGATCCCATCTCATCCCATCCCAGGGATCCAATCCCATCACATCTCATCCCAGGGATCCCATAAGATCCCATCCAACGGTTCCCAACCCATCCCAACCCATCCCATCCCATGGATCCCATACCAGGGATCCCATCCCAGGGATCCCATCCCATCGAATCCCATCCCATCACATCCTATCCCATCCCATCCCATCCCATCCCATCTCACCCCATCCCATCCCAGGGATCCCATCCCATCCCACGGATCCCATCCCATCCCATCCCAGGTATCCCATCCCATCCCCTCCGCTCCCATCCCATAGATCCCATCCCATCCCAACCCATTCTAGCCCATCCCATCCCATCCCATCCCATCCCAGCGATCTCATCCCAGGGATTCCATCCCATCCGACATATCCCATCCCAACCAATCCCAACCCATGGATCCCATCCCATTGCATCCCATCCCATCCCATCCCATCTCATCCCATCCCATCCCAGGGATCCCATCCCATCCCAAGTATCCCATCCCATCTCATCCCGGGGATCCCATGCCATGGCATCCCATCCCATCCAAACCCATCCCAACACATCCCATCCCATCCCTTCCCACCCCATCCCATCCCATCCCGTCCCATCACATCCCATCCCAGATATCCCATCCCAGGGATCCCATCCCATCCCAGGGATCCCATCCCATCCCAGGGATCCCATCCGATCCCATCCCATCCAATCCCATCCCATCCCATCCCATCCCATCCCATCCCATCCCATCCCAGGGACACCATCCCAGGGATACCATACCATCCCATCCCATCGCAGGGATCCCATGCCATCCCATGACATCCCATCCCAGCGATCTCATCCCAGGGATTCCATCCCATCCCAGGTATCCCATCCCAACCAATCCCAACCCAGGGATCCCATGCCATCCCATCCTATCCCAGGGATCCCATCCCATCCCATCCCATCCCATCTCACCCCATCCCATCCCAGGGATCCCATCCCATCCCACGGATCCCATCCCATCTCATCCCATCCCAGGCATCCCATCCGATCCCATCCCAGGGACCCCATCCCAACCAATCCCATCCCAGGGTGTTGGGGGTTGAATGCTTTGCTTTTCTTTCTGTGGAATTTCTCCCATTGTTATGCTAATTAATTGTGGCTGCACCTTAAAACGACAGATAATGTTCTCTCGTAGGGGGGTGGCTGGAGGGGGAGGCGGGGGGAACCGGAAAAGGAAAGGTGGGATAGGGGGGTCTGGAGCGGAGGACGCTCTCTCGCTTGGCTCCTGGAGTGGGAAGACAACCTGGGCTCTGCTCTGGCATCTTCCCCTGTCATCCCAGCGCTGAGATCCACGCTCCCTGCCTTTGGACATCGCTCCGCGGCTCTCCCAGCTCACCCTACTACCTCCGGACACTCTGCTGAGCACCACGACCGACACCGTGAGGGGGGAGTAACTTTCCCCATCCTCTCTCTCCCCTGGGCCGCGGCCGCCATCACCCAGCCCTCTTCAACTGCGCGGGACCTGCCCTGCCCCCACAGCACCGGTAACAGCACAGGGAGACCGCCTGCGGCCAGAAGGGACTGGAGTGGAGCTAGACTGTTTCTGTTGCCAATTTTTATAGCTGTTGTTGTTTTTTTCTGCTTTGTTAAATACCAGTAAAGAACTGTTATTCTCATCCCCATATCTCCTGCCTGAAGGTGTCTGAATTGGACCTAAAATAATTAAAAGGGAGGGGGGTTGCACTCTGCATCGCAGAAAAGGGGCTCCTGCCTTTCCTTAGACCATACCTGTCTTTCAAACCGAGACAGATTTTGGCGCCCGGAACGTGGGGCATTGCCTGAGGGCATTGAGAGAGGGGTAGAAAAGGGGATAACAGTTCTTAAATTACCCAAGCTTGTGGTAGGTGACACCATGCTGTCCAGCTTACCCTGGATTGGCCTCCATGTGGTCACTGCTATATCTCTCCCATTTGCAAGCCCTTTTTTAAACATGAGTTTCATAACCAAGGTTACTGTGGCTATTATCCAGTTTATTATGTGGGTTGATCAGTTGAGGAATTCATGGATTTTTAATTTTCTCTGGAAGATGGCCACATGGATTCAGAGCTATCACACTCTAAGTGTGTGTTTCTGGGGCTACTTCAATAATGGTACTTACTGTGAGGAAGTGGCAGCAGGTGAAATTTTTTCTCAACCCATCACAGGGTTTTTGAAGTTCACCCCACCAGTCTTCAAGGGGTTCCAATCCACTTTAAATGCTAATGACATTATATTGTGGCTAGTGTTGCTTATATCCCTGTTAAACCTGTTCTATCTAACATTCAGAGATAAGGGGAGATTGACTTGGATAACAACCCTGATACCTACCCCAGGGATTAGTGATGTTACCCCAGAGCCTGATCCTGTCCCAGAGACTAGGGAGGTTACCCCAGAGCCTGATCTTGTCCCAGAGACTAGGGAGGTTACCCCAGAGCCTGATCCTATCCCAGAGACTAGGGATATTACCCCAGAGTTTGACCCTGCTCCACAGCCCACCTCGGAAAGGAACCACCCAGAATGGGTGGGGGTGCTAGCAAAGGAGATACGTGAGATGGGCCAGATGCTGAAGGAGTACCTGTCCCCAGCTGGTGAGAAACCCTCCCCCTGCCTTAAAGAGGGAGACTCTGGTGGTGCAGCAGTGGGACCCACAGATGTTACATCTGTCCAGGTTCCAGCTGAACTGCAAGGGCACTCACAGCCAGCAGCAGTTGCCCCTGTGGAAACTAGGAAGTCTAAGATGAAAACAAGGCACCTAGATAATAAGGGTCAGGAAGGGGGCCCCTCACAACCAGCAGGGGAGCCAGAAGTTGAGATCATCACCGAGTCCCTGTCATACGAGAGTCTCCGTAACCTGCGAAAAGACATTGTACGACGGGGCCGTGAGGCTTTTACAACCTGGTTACTGCGGGTCTGGGACCTTATGGGTACAGGTGTGCAACTGGATGGTACTGAGGCAAGGAATTTGGGAGCCTTGACCCAGGACTCAGGTGTGGACCAGGTATTTGTAAGGGAGACAGGTCTCCTTTCCCTCTGGGAGCGACTTTTAATGAGTGTGAGAGAGAGATTTGTCCACAGGGAAAGAATGCAGGAGTACCACCAGAGAACACGTTGGAATACCCTTGAGGAAGGGATCCAAAAGCTGAGAGAAGTGGCAGTACTGGAGGTGCTCTTTGGGAGGGATGGACAGCATGACAATGACCCTGACAAGGTCAGGTGCACAGGGCAGATGTTGTGGAATCTGGCAAACCTGGGCCCATCTCAATATACCCCCTTTATTGCAATGATTGATGCTGATACCAACCAAGTGACAGTGGGTTCTGTTGCCAACAGGCTCAGGAATTATCAGAGTATGATGGCTGGCCCAGTGCAGGCTCATGTCTCTGCTGTGGCTAAGGACCTCAGAGAGGAGTTTAAGGAGGAGATGAAGGAGATAAGGGAAGAGGTGAGGAAGATCAGTGCAGCACCAGTGAGAGTCATGGACCCCAAAAGTAGAGCCCAACGCCCCCCAGCTAGGGAGAGAGGGTACACCCCACGTGCTGACCTGTGGTTTTTTCTACGTGACCACGGGGAAGACATGAGAAGGTGGGATGGGAAACCCACTTCCGTCCTGGCAGCACGGGTGCGCCAAATCAGGGAGGGGAACACCAACAGAGGGAACTCCACTAAAGTGAGGGTAGCCTCAGCCTCCCATGGAGGTGCAGGGTATTACAGAAGGGAGGATGATCTGTCAGATCCCCTTGAAGGAACCTCCAGTATGTATGCCCAGGAGAGAAATAATAACCAGGGCTAGAGGGGCCCTGCCTCTAGCCAGGGAGAGGCACGGGAAAACCGGATCTTTTGGACGGTGTGGATCCGATGGCCTGGCACATCAGAGCCACAGGAACACAGAGCATTGGTTGACACTGGTTCACAATGTACATTAATACCATCAGGACATGTCGGAAAGGAACCTGTTTCAATTGCTGGGGTTACAGGGGGATCTCAGGAATTGACTCTGCTGGAGGCTGAGGTGAGCCTGACTGGGAAAGAGTGGCAGAAACATCCAATTGTGACTGGCCCAGAGGCACCATGTATCCTAGGCATAGACTTCCTCAGGAATGGCTATTACAAAGACCCAAAGGGACTCAGGTGGGCTTTTGGAATAGCTGCTGTGGCAGCAGAGGGCATTAAGCAGTTGAACACCCTGCCTGGGCTATCAGAAAACCCATCTGCAGTGGGACTCCTCAGGGTGAAAGAGCAACAGGTGCCAATTGCTACCTCAACAGTGCACCGCCGGCAGTACCGGACGAATCGAGATGCCGTGATCCCCATCCACAAGATGATCCGTGAGCTGGAGAGCCAAGGGGTGGTCAGCAAAACCCACTCACCCTTCAACAGCCCCATCTGGCCTGTGCGTAAATCGGAAGGAGAATGGAGATTGACAGTGGACTATCGTGCACTGAATGAGGTGACTCCACCGCTGAGCGCTGCCGTGCCGGACATGCTGGAACTCCAGTACGAGCTGGAGTCCAAGGCAGCAAAGTGGTACGCCACCATTGACATCGCCAATGCATTCTTCTCCATTCCTCTGGCAGCAGAGTGCAGGCCTCAGTTCGCTTTCACCTGGAGGGGTGTGCAATACATGTGGAACCGACTGCCCCAGGGGTGGAAACACAGCCCCACCATCTGTCATGGACTGATCCAGGCTACACTGGAGAAGGGTGGAGCTCCAGAACATCTGCAGTACATTGATGACATCATTGTGTGGGGGGATACGGCAATGGAAGTATTTCAGAAAGGAGAAAAGATCATTGAGATTCTGCTGGGAGCCGGCTTCGCCATTAAAAAGAGCAAAGTCAAAGGCCCTGCCCAAGAGATCCAGTTCCTGGGAGTAAAGTGGCAAGATGGACGGCGCCAGATCCCCAGTGAGGTCATCAATAAGATCACTGCAATGTCTCCACCAACCAGCAAGAAGGAAACACAAGCCTTCCTAGGGGCCATAGGCTTTTGGAGAATGCACATTCCTGAGTACAGCCAGATTGTGAGCCCTCTTTACCTGGTCACCCGCAAGAAGAACGATTTCCACTGGGGTCCTGAGCAGCAGCAAGCCTTTGCCCAGATCAAGCAGGAGATTGCTCATGCAGTAGCCCTTGGCCCAGTCAGGACGGGACCAGATGTGAAGAACATGCTCTACTCTGCAGCCGGGAACCATGGTCTGTCCTGGAGCCTTTGGCAGAAGGTGCCTGGTGAGACGCGAGGCCGACCACTGGGGTTCTGGAGCCGAAGCTACAGAGGGTCCGAGGCCAACTACACTCCGACGGAGAGGGAGATCTTGGCCGCCTATGAAGGGGTCCAAGCAGCCTCAGAGGTGGTTGGCACAGAAACACAACTCCTCCTGGCACCCCGACTGCCAGTGCTGAGCTGGATGTTTAAAGGAAAGGTTCCCTCAACCCACCATGCCACTGACGCCACATGGAGTAAATGGATTGCCCTCATCACACAACGTGCCCGTATTGGAAACCCGAATCGCCCTGGGATTTTGGAGATAATTACCAACTGGCCGGAAGGGGAAGACTTTGGCCTTGCTGACGAAGAGGAACAGGAACAGGTGACCCGGGCCGAAGAAGCCCCACCATATAACCAACTGCCAGCAGATGAAACATGCTATGCTCTTTTCACTGATGGTTCCTGCCGCATCGTGGGGATGAACCGGAAGTGGAAAGCAGCCGTATGGAGCCCCACACGACAGGTTGCACAAGCTACCGAAGGAGAAGGTGGATCGAGTCAACTTGCTGAACTCAAAGCTGTTCAGCTGGCCCTGGACATTGCTGAAAGAGAGAAGTGGCCAAAACTCTACCTTTACACTGATTCATGGATGGTAGCCAATGCTCTGTGGGGATGGCTGGAAAGGTGGAAAAAGGCTAACTGGCAACGTAGGGGAAAACCAATCTGGGCTGCCAATGAATGGAAAGACATTGCCACCCGGGTAGAGAAGTTGCCTGTGAAAGTCTGTCACGTAGATGCCCATGTCCCCAAGAGTCGGGCTAATGAGGAACACCGACACAATGAGCAGGTAGATCAGGCGGCACAGATAGAGGTGTCGAAGATAGATTTAGACTGGCAGCACAAGGGAGAGTTGTTCCTGGCTCGATGGGCCCATGATGCCTCAGGTCATCAGGGCAGAGATGCCACATATAAGTGGGCACGAGACCGAGGGGTGGATCTAACCATGGACAGTATTTCTCAAGTTATCCATGACTGTGAGACATGCGCTGCCATCAAGCAAGCCAAGCGGGTGAAGCCCCTCTGGTATGGGGGGCGATGGTCCAAATATAAGTATGGAGAGGCCTGGCAGATTGACTACATCACACTGCCTCAAACCCGCCAGGGCAAGCGCTATGTACTGACCATGGTGGAAGCCACCACTGGATGGTTGGAGACCTACCCTGTGCCTCATGCCACTGCTCGGAACACCATCCTGGGCCTGGAAAAACAAGTTCTTTGGAGGCATGGTACCCCTGAGAGAATTGAGTCAGACAATGGGACTCATTTCAAGAACAGCCTTATAAACACCTGGGCTAGAGAACACGGCATTGAGTGGGTGTACCATATCCCCTACCATGCACCAGCTGCAGGGAAAGTTGAACGGTGCAATGGCCTGCTTAAAACCACCTTGAAGGCACTGGGTGGGGGAACTTTCAAGAACTGGGAGATTAATCTACCAAAGGCCACCTGGTTAGTGAACACCCGAGGTTCCACTAACCGAGCAGGCCCTGCCCAATCTGAGCCCTTGGGAATATCGAATGGAGATAAGGTTCCAGTGGTACACATGAGAGGTATGCTAGGAAAAACTGTTTGGGTGAATCCTGCCTCCAGCAAAGACAATCCCATCCATGGAGTTGTATTCGCTCAAGGACCAGGTTGCACCTGGTGGGTGATGCAAAAGAATGGAGAGACCAGATGCATACCCCAAGGAGACCTTGTTTTAGGGTGAAATACCTATAGTACTGTGCCTATGTCTCTAACTGCATGTATGTATATATAATGTAACAGTTTAATTTGATATAGCATATTAGTATGGGAGAAATTCAGGGGTGGATAATGTTGGGGGTTGAATGCTTAGCTTTTCTTTCTGTGGAATTTCTCCCATTGTTATGCTAAGTAATTGTGGCTACACCTTAAAACGACAGATAATGTTCTCTCGTAGGGGGGTGGCTGGAGGGGGAGGGGGGGGGAACCGGAAAAGGAAAAGGTGGGATAGGGGGGTCTGGAGGGGGGGAGGCTCTCTCGCTTGGCTCCTGGAGTGGGAAGACAACCTGGGCTCTGCTCTGGCATCTTCTCCTGTCATCCCAGCGCTGAGATCCACGCTCCCTGCCTTTGGACATCGCTCCGCTGCTCTCCCAGCTCACCCTACTACCTCCGGACACTCTGCTGAGCACCACGACCGACACCGTGAGGGGGGAGTAACTTTCCCCATCCCCTCTCTCCCCTGGGCCGCGGCCGCCATCACCCAGCCCTCTTCAACTGCGCGGGATCTGCCCTGCCCCCACAGCACCGGTAACAGCACAGGGAGACGGCCTGCGGCCAGAAGGGACTGGAGCGGAGCTAGACTGTTTCTGTTGCCAATTTGTATAGCTGTTGTTGTTTTTTCTGCTTTGTTAAATACCAGTAAAGAACTGTTATTCTCATCCCCATATCTCCTGCCTGAAGGTGTCTGAATTGGACCTAAAATAATTAAAAGGGAGGGGGTTGCACTCTGCATCGCAGAAAAGGGGCTCCTGCCTTTCCTTAGACCATACCTGTCTTTCAAACCGAGACACTGAGAGGAATGTTAAATTTGTCTTTACAAATGAGTTGTGGATCAGCCTATAGATAAGGCTAGCACTGAGAGATAAAAGAAACAATGGGATGGATTCCACTGATTGATGAATGGAAAGAGATATTTGCCTTTACAAACAAACTGTAGGGCTGCTGATAAATGAAATTGGATATCGAAAGATGAAAGAAGCAACGGGGGGAAAACTATGAATTCTATAAGAATTAAAAATTAAAAGGGAGGGTTATACATTAGAGGGGAATTTCAGGTATCAGGCGTTCCGGGAAGTCTGTGCCTCTCAAGTACCTAAGCCAATGGGGAAAGAGAGAGGGAAATGCGGCCGGGAAAATAGGATAAAAAGGAGGCTGCGTCCTCCGAAAATTTGAGAGATCCCAGGGGAATGTCCTATGGCCTCTCCCTTTATTCGAATAAAGCAAAAAGGACTCCTCTGTCTCCTTTTTGGACATAAACCTCTGGTGTTTGTGGATTAATTTTCCTGACAATTTGGGGGCTCGTCCGGGATCTTTCCACCGTCCGGGGCGGCGGGCGGCGAGCGGAGCTGAAGGCGCCTCACCCAGTTTCGGTGATCAGCTCCCCTTGGTGCCGGCCGGCACCGGGCGATTGATTGGGTTCCCGAGACTGTCCAGGAGACAGACGAGTGGCGGACCAGGGGGGTCCGTGAAGAGTCCGCAGGGAAGGACCACTGAAAATCTCACCGGTGAGTAAAATGGGATCTTCGGGGAGCAAACCTGGGAGGGCACCCATGGAGGGTAGCACAGGTAAACCTGGGAGGGCACCCATGGAGGGTAGCACAGGTAAAACGGGGCACCCAGAGAGGGTTGGAAAGGTAAAGCCGCGAAGGGGCCCCGGCAAATGGGATGACGATCCCATAATACCCCCGGAGAGTCCCTTGGGGAGAATGCTGAGGTCTTGGGACAGATTGTATATTCACCCAGAAGTAACTATGGAAATTATGGTAAAATATTGTTATTTTGTGTGGCCAGAGTATAAGCTGGCAAGGGGACTTATATGGCCACCTTATGGAACAGATAAAATTGATTTGTGTAGAATTTTGTGGAGGTATCTAGAGGAGAATTGGAAAGGATGGATTGAAAGGGAATGTGGATTAATATGGGTCAGACAAGAAACAAGAGTAATTTATGTGTTAAAAAAAAAAGGAGAAGAGGAAAAAGAGGAGGAAGAGGAAAGTGGTGAGGATTGGGATGTTTTTCAGCACCTTCCCCCGTCTTGTCCTCCAGTGTTGCCAGCTGCAGGTCGTCTGTATCCTCAACTTTCAGAGCAAGGGGATCAGGAAAATGTTATTCCTACAGCCCCACCTGAAAAGGATAATGGTGTAGGGGGAGGGGAGCAGCATGTTGTATCACCCCCCAGAACTAGAAGAGGAACTCAGTTTAGGGCATCAGAAGCCCCCCAAGAGACAGGGGTACACCAGATGCCACTCCGTCAAGTTCCTTTGGGGGGTCAAGGGGGAGGATTTGGGTTTGTAATTGTACCACTCACTACCCAGGATATAAGAGGGTTGAAAAAAGAATTACCCCCATATTTGGATGATCCCATAGGGGTGGGGGAAAAGATAGAGGAATATTTGGGAAATGCGGATTATACATGGAAGGATTGGGATTTTCTTTTGGGAATTTTGTTTGGGTCATCAGAGAAACGAATGATTTTGCAGAAAGCTCGGCAGCTGTGGGAGGATGAACACCCACAAGCAGCAGGGGGGGCTGGACCCAATGCACCTACGGTGGATGATGCCATCCCCCAGGCAGACCCCCAGTGGGACCCAAATAACCAGGCCAGTCTGGCTCGCCTTCGCGATTACCGTGCTTATTTGATCAGGGCAATCAAGTCAGCAGCTCCCAGAACTAACAACATAGCTAAGGCTATGTCGTTAGAGCAGGAGAAACAGGAAAGCCCCTCTCATTGGTTGGAGAGGATTAGGGATGCCTTGAGGAAGCACGGGGGGATGGATCCTGAAGGGCCAGCCTTTAACACATTGCTTAAAGTACAATTTGTTACTAAAGCCTGGCCTGATATACGGAAAGGAGTACAGAAAGATGAGGAGTGGCAGAATAAGCCTCTAGAGGAATTGGTTAGAAAAACACAGCAGATATATGTAAGAAGGGATGAGGAAAAGGCAAAAGCTAAAGCAAAGATGATGGCAGAGTTTTTGCAGCCCCAGAGGAGTAAACCGCAGGGTCCAAGGGGTCCCCAGGGACAGAGGGGACGGGGTCGGCCACAAGGAAGGGGCAGAGGGATTCCCTCCTCGGCAGGGGACAGCCGACCCAAACAGCGGCTGGGGAAGAACCAGTGTGCTATCTGCAGGGCAGAAGGGCATTGGAAAAACGAGTGTCCGCAAAAACAGCTGGACCCTCAGGAGGAGGAAGTCCAGAGGATAATGGAAATGGATTGTTAGGGGTGTCAGGGGCTCCTATTATACCAAGGACCCACCACTCAGGAGCCCTTGATAACTTTTAAGGTGGGTCCGGATCGAGAGGAGGTGTGTTTTTTGGTAGACACGGGGGCCTCTCGGTCCACCTTAAATTTTATACCTAAGGGGGGGAAATTGTCAAAAAGATCCTTGGTTATTCAAGGAGTAAGCGGGAAGGATGAGCGAGTGCATTTTATTCAACCGCTGTTAATAGATGTGGGGGACAGATTTGAACTGCATGAATTCTTGTTTGTTCCTAATTGTGATTGTAATTTACTGGGAAGAGATTTGATGGCTAGAATGGGAATGCAAATTAGCATTGTAAGAAGTGACACGGAGTCCGAAACTGTGATATCTTTGTGTAAAATGTCTGAAAAGGCTTATGCTAAAATAAATCCGGAAGTATGGGCAGCTCCAGGGAAATATGGGAAACTGGACATAGAGCCTCTCCAAATTACTTTGAAGCAACCAGGACAAGTGGTGTCTAAAAAGCAATACCCTCTTTCAAGGGAGGGAAAGAAGGGGTTACAGCCTGTTATTGAGTCCCTGCTAAAAGCAGGTCTTTTAGAGCCGTGTATGTCTCCCTATAACACTCCTATCCTGCCGGTTAAGAAACCAGATGGAACCTACAGAATGGTGCAGGATTTAAGAATAATAAATGAGATTGTCAAACCAAGGCATCCCACAGTTCCAGATCCATACACAATCCTAAATCAAATCCCTTCTTCACATCAGTATTATTCTGTACTGGATTTGAAGGATGCTTTCTGGGGGTGTCCAATCACAGAAGATAGTAAACAGTATTTTGCTTTTGAGTGGGAACAGGAGGAAGGAGGGAAAATGATAAAACAACAATTGACATGGACAGTACTCCCTCAAGGATATACAGAGTCACCAGTTCTGTTTGGGCAAGCTTTGCAGAAAATATTAAGAGAGTTTACTCCACCCTTAGGAGTCAAGTTGTTGCAGTATGTAGATGATTTGCTCTTATCAGGGGAACAGGAAAAGGTGGTTGAAGAGGCTACTGTAAAGCTGCTTAATTTTCTTGCAAAAAAGGGACTTAGAGTATCCAAAAAGAAAGCACAGTTAGTAGAAAAGAAGGTCAAATATTTGGGACACATTCTGTCCGAAGGGTTACGGTGTATTGATCCAGAAAGGATACAAGGGATTTTACAGGTACCATTACCCCAAACTAAAAAGGAGTTACGGCAGTTTTTAGGGTTGGTGGGGTACTGTAGAGCATGGATCGAGGATTTTTCTGTGGTGGCCAGACCTTTATATAACTTTTTAACTCAAAACAGTCCTAATGTTGTGGTATGGACACCAGAAGGAGAGAAAAGCTTTAAGAAATTAAAAGACAAATTGGTTAAGGCCCCAGTCTTGGCTCTTCCAGACGCAGAAAAAGAATTTCAGCTCTATGTGGATGTCAAACAGGGTCATGCTAAAGGAATTTTGGTACAAGAGCATGGGGGAACACGAAGGCCTGTTGCCTATTTTTCTAAGTTGTTAGACCCAGTGGCCAGAGGCTGGCCCCATTGTCTGCAGAACTGTGCAGCCACAGCTCTGATGGTGGCTGAGGCCCGAAAGCTGACAAGGGGAGGGTATCTCATTGTTAAAGTCCCACATCAGATTAAAGCTTTGTTAACTGAGAGAGCCTCTAAGTGGATGACGAGTGCTCGATTATTACAGTATGAATCTTGTTTAATGGAACAGGAGGATTTAGAATTTAAAGGTGGGGAAATTTTTAATCCAGCCTCTTATTTAAATGGCCCTGGAGAAAAGGGGGGCCAGGAAGAAATCCATGATTGTATCCAGGTTATAGACCTCCAGACACGGGCTAGGGAAGATCTACGGGATATTCCCTGGCCTGAGGGAGAGAATGTGTTCATTGATGGGTCCTCCAAAGTGGTAGAAGGGAAACGATTTACAGGATACTCTATCGTGAATGGGAAGCAATTAAGGGAAGGGGGGAGGTTACCAGCCACTTGGTCAGCTCAGACAGCAGAGCTGTACGCGCTTGTGAGAGCCTGTGAATTATACCAGGACAAGACAGTAAATATATTTACTGATTCTAAATATGCATATGGGGTAATACATGCATTTGGAAAACTATGGGAAGAAAGAGGTTTATTAAGCTGCAGAGGAAAGACATTAGCTCACGAGAACTTAATCTCTCGCCTATTGGAGGCAGTGAATTTACCAAAAAAGGTGGCGATAATCCACATTAAGGGGCATCAGGCAGGATGGTCGGAGGAGGCAATAGGAAACCGACTGGCTGATGAAGAAGCTCGCAAAGCTGCATTGTTGCCAGAAGTCTCTAAGATCCTGCCTATGCTCCCAGTAACTGCACCGCTGCCAGAGAAACTCTCTTTTCCACCAGAGGAACTTGAGATAATTAAAAAGAGTGGGGCAGAGAAAAGAGAAAATAATTGGTTTACAAAGGATGGTAAGCAGTGGATACCAAAAGCTCTAGCCTTACAATTGTTAAAACAGCTTCATGAAGGGAGTCATTGGGGCTCCCGAGGACTGGCAGAAGCCTTCCTCAAAATGTACGCTGCTGTTGGTCTCTTTAGCCTGGCAAAGCGAGCCACTGAAGGCTGTTTGACTTGTGCTAAAACCAACAACAAAGTTACAAAGAAACTGGCCAGGGGAGGGAGGCGTTGGGCAGTACGTCCCTTCCAGAGATGCCAGGTGGATTTTACTGAAATGCCTCGAGTGGCAAGATTTAAATATCTTCTGGTAATAGTATGTCAATTAACCGGGTGGCCAGAAGCATTTCCAACTGTGTCAGCAACTACAGGATCAGTTGTTAAAATATTTTTGGAACAAATAATTCCAAGATATGGGATGGTGGAAGCAATAGATTCAGATAGGGGAACTCATTTTACAGGAAAAATTCTTCAAGGAGTTATGACTGCTTTAGGGATACAGTGGAACCTCCATACCCCCTGGCATCCACAAAGTTCAGGCCAGGTTGAGAGAATGAATGGAGAAATAAAGAAACATCTCCTAAAGCTGGTGATAGAAACTAAAATGCCATGGGTACGGCTCCTGCCCCTGGCTTTAGCAAGGATAAGAGCCAGACCCAGGGGAGATATTCAGTTATCTCCCTTTGAATTGATGTTTGGAATTCCTTACCCTTGTAATTCTCAGCCTAGTGGGGGGATAGAGATAAGTGATGTGTATTTAAAACAATATGTGGCTCGGATACTGTCTCTTGTGAAATCTCTTCGACAGGAAGCTCAGCTGGCACAAACCTTGCCTTTGGACTTTGCTGTTCACAACATCCAACCGGGAGACTGGGTCCTAGTTAAGGAGTGGAAAGAAGCACCACTGGTGGCGAAGTGGCGTGGACCTTTCCAGGTGTTACTGACCACAGAAACAGCCGTCAAGACAGCTGAACACGGGTGGACCCATCACACTCGGGTCAAGGTCTCTGCAGCCCCAGAGATTTGGACATCTCAGCTGGAGGAGAAGGACGGGAAGCCGCGACTGACACTCCGCAGGAGTGGACTGGAGCAGTAGCCAGTGCGTCGACATCGGGGGAAGCCTCGTGTGCCCACCCACAGAGTGCCTGCTAAAATAGTCTGTGTGGGCATCCCTCCTCTCAGATCTCCAGTCACTGGGGGCCAACCCTTGCTGTCATTGTTTTCTTTATGTTAAGCCGTTTCTGTGCCTTCGCTCGCCACAGGTGGTGTGAAAGACAAAGTGAAAGTAAAAATTAAGTTAGGAAATTAGATTACACAATCAGAATGTTTCTCTTAATAATGTTACCTTTATATTATCAGTTAGGTTGGGGCCAAGAATGGGAAAATAATTTTTTGACCTTAGGAGAAGAAGTAGCAAAAACCTTTAACCTTAGCAATTGTTGGGTCTGTGGAGGGCCAGGGGGATCTGAAAACTGGCCATGGGTGGCCAGCCCAGTTGAACCTAAATGGTGGATTAGCACCCTGAGTGAGGTCCGTAATGGAACAGGATTTTGGGAGGAAGAAGGAAGTCCATGGCGGCTTCATTCTTCTGAAAGAGGCACTTACTGTCTAAATAGGACAGGAAGCATAAACATGGGAAAAAGCGTTTGTGACTGGA